>NC_060147.1:130463062-130530562 GCF_021461385.2 Schistocerca piceifrons
AGGACGCATTCTGACGGGAAAAGGAGGTGAGGCTCATCTCAGCAGATAATACGCTAAGAGCCAATTACAAGCTTGCAGCCCTGGCATCTTCTGCTCAGGAGCCGTGGAAAGGTGTGCAACCTGTACTCTGATGGCCGATGCAATTAGAACATCCAGAACATGAATGTAAGCTCGCCAGAGGTGAGAACGCCAAGAGAAGTGTGCTCCGACAGCCGGCCAGCACCCGTACAGACCTGCGGCACAGATGCACGTCCCATTGACGGGGGAGCACTGGGCATCGTTCTGACAGTCGCACTGCTTGTCGCAACCCTTCCCGTACGTGTAGAGTGGGCACGGCCTCGAGCAGGTCACGCCGTCCCAGCCTGCCTTGCAGTCGCACGCTCCTGTCCACGGGTGGCACCTGCACAAGTGTTACCAGCTGCCACAACCGAACGACACTACAATAACGTATTTCCATAAAACAAAAAAGAAATAGCAGTTGATAAATTATGAGACACAACTGCTGACCAGTACACAGGTAATGTCACCAAGAAAAAATATCTTTTAATGTCAACAGATTTGTAAAAAAGCAACAGTGACAATGTTATCTTATTTTTCATAATTGGGAGGAGAGAGATGAAAAATAGGGGGAGGGGGGATTACAAAATTTAGTAGAATTACATTTTGGGGAGTTTCCTGTGTGTATTAAAGTTACTGAACCTTCTGTACATTGTTCACTTTTAAATGAGTAAATGGATGTTAAAATCAATTGTATGGTATAATTTAATATCAACTGAAAGGAACAAAAACATGCAAATATCATTCATACAAGGATGACACTCCTTTATATATCCCATTACTTGTTACGTGTGTCAACATTCTGTTTGAGGCACTCCCTGGAAAAAGTGTGACAGACAGAGTTAGTCGGCATAAATTCCATCACACAGATAGTGTTTCATTAACCTCCAGTGACTTAATGATCCTACAAAAAGTAGGTAATGTACCAGTTTTTATTATTATTTCAAACAAACAAAACCATCATGGTCTACATTCTGGAGGAAATAATAACAAGAAAATGAAATCTTCAGAAATCTAGATGTAGCATTACAATGTGTGTGTGTGTGTGTGTGTGTGTGTGTGTGTGTGTGTGTGTGAAGGGGGAGTGGGTGAGTGGGTTGGTGGAGAGGCTGGGGGAGGGGGAAGAGGACGGGGAGTGGGGACAGCAGGGGGAGGGGCTGAGAGATGGGGGAAAGGCTAGGGGAGGGGGAGAGGCTTGGGGACAAGGGAGAGGATGGGGTAGGGGGGGTAGAGGCAGAGAGAGGGGGGGGAGGATGGGTGAGAGGGTAGGTTGGGGAATGTGGCGGAGGAGGAGCGGTTGTGGGGTGGGCAGAGGCTGAGGGAGGGGACAGAGGCCGAGGGAGGGGACAGAGGCCGAGGGAGGGGACAGAGGCTAGAGCAGGTGTGGTAGCAGGAGGATGAGGGCAGGCTTTGGGTGGAAAATGTTTAAGGAGTGGGAGAAGTTGGGGGATGGGGAAGATGCTGGGAGATGAGGAGAGGATGAGGGGAAGCGTTGGGTGGAAAATGTTGAGGGAGGGTGAGAAGTTGGGGGAGGGGAAGAGTGCGGAGGAGGAGAAGAAGTTGGGAGGGTGTGGGAGAGAGGAAGGGTGTGGGGAGGAGGGGTGTATGGGGGAGGAGGGAGAGGGTTGGGGTATGAGATGGTGGGGAAGAACGGGAGGGAGAGAGGTTGGGGAAGGGAAGAGGGTGGAGGACAGGACATGCTGGAGGGTACAAGGTGGGGGACGGGAGAGTGTGGGGGGAGGGGAGAGTGAGGGGGGGACGGAAGAGTGTGGGCGCAGGGGAGAGTGAGGGGGGAAGGGGAGAGTGTGGGTGGAAGAGAAGAGAGAAGATGAGAGAGAAGAGAGGGCAGCAAGGAGGAAGAGGTGAGGAGGGAGAGATGAGGAGCAGGAAAAATTTGAGTTTCGTTCACTCGAGGAAAAATCCTTTCAAAATTTGTTTATTAATCACATTATGTCTCCACGAACCAAACTGTTCTGCCAATACCGCTAAATAAAGACTACTGCAGTCAGGACCACATAACCTTCAGAAATACACTGACTTACATATCAGTGTTGTGGGGGTCACAGTCGCAAACGCTCTTGCATCCCGGCCCGAACAGCCCATCAGGACACGCGCGCTGGGAGCAGTCGGCGCCCTTCCAACCGTCCGTGCACTCACAGGAGCCGTCGACAGCCGAGCACTGTGCACCGTTCTTGCAGGTGCAGTTCTGGGAGCAGTTGGCTCCAAACTTCCCCGCTGGGCAGGTCTCCAGGCACTGCAAGAGATCAGTTCGATGTGAGATATGCAGAGAAATGCCAAAAAGTAGCAATGTGATACATTTACCTTATAGTGTCGATAAATTACAGAACGTAGGGAATTCAGGAATTACATAACACACTTCATTCCACATTAATACCACTGCAGGACAAGACTGGTGAATTGTCAGAAATGAATACATTTTCCAACTTTCCTTGGATACAGTTCTGCTACTGCATAGGTAACAAGTGTGTCAGTGTAATTGTGCTGCTGCAGGAAACATAGTACAAAGCTCAAGTATGTGGGACAGTATGATTTCTTTGGACAAAACATGTGAACTGCACACAGATTCTCCATCAAATTCTCACAATATGTGTGTCCATATGCAGTGGAGTGGTACCAACACTTGGACGAAGCCCGTACGGATAAGGGTGATGCCGATACAAAAGTCCAGATCGTGTACCATGTGATTTACATTTTTTTCTGTAAGCTGAAAGAACGTAAGGAGGGTGAGGGGGTGTTCCAACGATGAGGACATTCACACAAAGGTTCTCGAATGCCTCGGTGACTGAGGAGCATATTTCTATCGTCGAGGTAGAAACGATTCGTAGAATGTTCCACTCGTTGTTTACAGACTTGTAACTAAGCTGAAAAATAGTGTCATTTAACTGTGTCAACTTGAATTGCAGTGCACCATTCAACAGAAGTTACTTCACCAACCATCATAATTTGTAACTTACTTTTTGAAGACCCTTGCAGTAAATGAAGTACTCAAGCTCGAATGGCTAAAGCGAATAAAAATTATTTTAAAATACAGAAATGTGTGCGTTCTACCACCGACCGAGGTCATTTCTCTCCGTAAAACTTCCCACTTTGTATTTGTGTACAACCAATGTTGAAGCTTAACAAATCTCAAAAGAACAGAATCACAAGTTGCTGGATAACAAATACCGGCTAACAGACAATTTTTGACCAACAGGTTCACAGGACTCATTATGAGGTAGTATTTTCATCGGAAGCTAAACATTTAATTCAACCAGAAGCTAAACATTTAATTCAACCAGTATGTGTTAGTACATGCAGTATTTATAAATTCATATTTTGCAAAATAGGAGCCGACATCTCGTTGTACGTTTGTCCCCTGTCTGTCATCGAAAATCGGATACGAAGTCTCAGTGGAGTGACTAAAATATAGCGAAATGGAACACCTCATACTAAAAATCTGGATAGTGTCACCACTGTGGCTTTTTGTATCTGATTACTGCAGTGCAGATAAACTAAAAATAATGTAGGAAGTTAACATGCTGCCCTTTTCAAATTTGTATTCTGTTCCACTGGACTACATTTTAATCCCTTCACTGATACTTCACATTCACACTCTGAAGACAAATATGGGAAGAAGATCATAGCCAGACTCAAGAAATTGGCAGATGACCCAACATTTGGACTCTACAAAGCAGCTGAAGAAACAGCTGACCACACTTTGAGCTGTTGCAAAAATATCGTTCAGACTGATTATGAGCAGAGGCACAATGCTGTGGCATGAATGAGGCAATGGATTTTTTTTTTACCAAAGTTAGCATCAGCCAGTGACAAACCAGAAAAAGTTGTCAAAAACAAACTTAACAAATTACTGTCAGACTTCCCACTCCAGGCAGATCAAATGCTGCAGCACAATACACCAGACTCCATGACAGTGGAGAAAAATGAAGTGTCCATCACTGACATTTCCATCCCAGGTGATGGCAGAATAAACATGAGACAACTTGAAAAACTTACTAGATACAAGGAATTGAACAGCAAACTGTAGTGACATGTAAACCAGTGAAAGCAGTCCGAGTGGTTTTCAGCACACTGAGAGCAGTGCCAAAAGATCTTAGTCCACATATGAAATGGATTTATATTGTTGAAATATTCTTCCACCCATTACCAAAAGTCACTTTACTGGGATCTGCACAAAATATTTGCTGAAACAGCACACAGTCCTAGACACTTGGGAAGTTTCCAACTAGTGACAGAAAACAAAATCCATCATCATCATCCACCACCACCACCACCACCACCACCACCACCACCAAATAACAGCAGTAAGGTCACCACCACCACCACCACCACCACCACCACCAATAATCTGAAATCTATTGCTGTATTATTATTATTATTATTATTATTACAATATTATGAAAAGGATAGTTCCTACTACTCACCGTATAGTGGAGATGCTGAATCACAGATAGGCACAACCACAAGACTTTCAGAAAGTGAGCTTTCAGCCGACAAGGACCGCAGTCTCTGACTGCTCTCTGAGCTGCGTTGTCTATTTATGCCATATGGTGAGTAGCAACTACTCTTTTCATAATATTGTTACCTTCCATCCTGGATTTTCCATTGTTTTATTATTATTATTATTTCCTTCACTTTCTCAGACGTTAAGTCCGGTTAAAAATGGAGTGACGCGGACCTTGATCAAGCGTCACTTCCTTTTAACTGTACGGTATGTGTTATATTGCATTTAGGAACTTTCAGGTAATTGAACATGTATCAATAATTACGGATTTCTGTAGTTGTATATATATGTTTGGATGTAGCTGTATTGCATTGATGTACTGGTGGATATTGTGTGGTATGACTCCTGTAGTTGATAGTATAATTGGTATGATGTCAACTTTATCCTGATGCCACATGTCTTTGACTTCCTCAGCCAGTTAGATGTATTTTTCAATTTTTTCTCCTGTTTTCTTTTGTATATTTGTTGTATTGGGTATGGATATTTCGATTAGTTGTTTTAATTTCTTCTTTTTATTGGTGAGTATGATGTCAGGTTTGTTATGTGGTGTTGTTTTATCTGTTGTAATGGTTCTGTTCCAGTATAATTTGTATTCATCATTCTCCAGTACATTTTGTGGTGCATACTTGTATGTGGGAACGTGTTGCTTTATAAGTTTATGTTGTAAGGCAAGCTGTTGATGTATTATTTTTGCTACATTGTCATGTCTTCTGGGGTATTCTGTATTTGCTAGTATTGTACATCCGCTTGTGATGTGATCTACTGTTTCTATTTGTTGTTTACAAAGTCTGCATTTATCTGTTGTGGTATTGGGATCTTTAATAATATGCTTGCTGTAATACCTGGTGTTTATTGTTTGATCCTGTATTGCAATCATGAATCCTTCCATCTCACTGTATATATTGCCTTTTCTTAGCCATGTGTTGGATGCGTCCTGATAGATGTGTGGTTGTGTTAGATGATACGGGTGCTTGCCATGAAGTGTTCTTTTTCCAATTTACTTTCTTCGTATCTGTTGATGTTATGTGATCTAAAGGGTTGTAGAAGTGGTTATGAAATTGCAGTGGTGTAGCCGATGTATTTATATGAGTGATTGCCTTGTGTATTTTGCTAGTTTCTGCTCGTTCTAGAAAGAATTTTCTTAAATTGTCTACCTGTCCATAATGTAGGTTTTTTATGTCGATAAATCCCCTTCCTCCTCCTTTTCTGCTTACTGTGAATCTTTTTGTTGCTGAATGTATGTGATGTATTCTATATTTGAGGCATTGTGATCGTGTAAGTGTATTGAGTGCTTCTAGGTCTGTGTTACTCCATTTCACTACTCCAAATGAGTAGGTCAATATTGGTATGGCATAAGTATTTATAGCTTTTGTCTTGTTTCTTGCTGTCAATTCTGTTTTCAGTATTTTTGTTAGTCTTTGTCTATATTTTTCTTTTAGTTCTTCTTTAATATTTGTATTATCTATTCCTATTTTTTGTCTGTATCCTAGATATTTATAGGCATCTGTTTTTTCCATCGCTTCTATGCAGTCGCTGTGGTTATCCAATATGTAATCTTCTTGTTTAGTGTGTTTTCCCTTGACTATGCTATTTTTCTTACATTTGTCTGTTCCAAAAGCCATACTTATATCATTGCTGAATCCTTCTGTTATCTTTAGTAATTGGTTGAGTTGTTGATTTGTTGCTGCCAGTAGTTTTAGATCATCCATGTATAGCAAATGTGTGATTTTGTGTGGGTATGTTCCAGTTAATATTGTATCCATAATTTGTATTATTTAGCATGTTGGATAGTGGGTTCAGAGCAAGGTTATTATTATTATTATTATTATTATTATTATTATTTCTTTACTTTCTCAGACGTTAAGTCTGGTTAAAAATGGGACGTGACGCGGACCTTGATCAAGAGTCACTTCCTTTTAACTGTACGGTATGTGTTATATTGCATTTAGGAACTTTCGGGTGATAGAACATGTATCAATAATTACGGATTTCGGTAATTGTATATATAAGTTTGGATGTAGCTGTATTGTATTTATGCACTGGTGGATATTGTGTGGTATGACTCCTGTAGTTGATAGTATAATTGGTATAATGTCAACTTTATTCTGATGCCACATGTCCTTGACTTCCTCAGCCAGTTGGATGTATTTTTCAATTTTTTCTCCTGTTTTCTTTTGTATATTTGTTGTATTGGGTATGGATATTTCGATTAGTTGTGTTAATTTCTTCTTTTTATTGGTGAGTATGATGTCAGGTTTGTTATGTGGTGTTGTTTTATCTATTGTAATGGTTCTGTTCCAGTATAATTTGTATTCATCATTCTCCAGTACATTTTGTGGTGCATACTTGTATGTGGGAACGTGTTGCTTTATAAGTTTATGTTGTAAGGCAAGCTGTTGATGTATTATTTTTGCTACATTGTCATGTCTTCTGGGGTATTCTGTATTTGCTAGTATTGTACATCCACTTGTGATGTGATCTACTGTTTCTATTTGTTGTTTGCGAAGTCTGCATTTATCTGTTGTGGTATTGGGATCTTCAATAATATGCTTGCTGTAATATCTGGTGTTTATTGTTTGATCCTGTATTGCAATCATGAATCCTTCCGTCTCACTGTATATATTGCCTTTTCTTAGCCATGTATTGGATGCGTCTTGATCGATGTGTGGCTGTGTTAGATGATACGGGTGCTTGCCATGTAGTGTTTTCTTTTTCCAATTTACTTTCTTCGTATCTGTTGATGTTACGTGATCTAAAGGGTTGTAACGGTGGTTATGAAATTGCAGTGGTGTAGCCGATGTATTTATATGAGTGATTGCCTTGTGTATTTTGCTAGTTTCTGCTTGTTCTAGAAAGAATTTTCTTAAATTGTCTACCTGTCCATAATGTAGGTTTTTTATGTCGATGAAGCCCCTTCCTCCATCCTTTCTGCTTAATGTGAATCTTTCTGTTGCTGAATGTATGTGATGTATTCTATATTTGTGGCATTGTGAACGTGTAAGTGTATTGAGTGCTTCTAGGTCTGTGTTACTCCATTTCACTACTCAAAATGAGTAGGTCAATATAGGTATAGCATAAGTATTTATAGCTTTTGTCTTGTTTCTTGCTGTCAATTCTGTTTTCAGTATTTTTGTTAGCCTTTGTCTATATTTTTCTTTTAGTTCTTCTTTAATATTTGTATTATCTATTCCTATTTTTTGTCTGTATCCTAGATATTTATAGGCATCTGTTTTTTCCATCGCTTCTATGGAGTCACTGTGGTTATTCAATATGTAATCTTCTTGTTTAGTGTGTTTTCCCTTGACTATGCTATTTTTCTTACATTTGTCTGTTCCAAAAGCCATATTTATATCATTGCTGAATACTTCTGTTATCTTTAGTAATTGGTTGAGTTGTTGATTGGTTGCAGCCAGTAGTTTTAGATCATCCATGTATAGCAAATGTGTGATTTTGTGTGGGTATGTTCCAGTAATATTATATCCATAATTTGTATTATTTAGCATGTTGGATAGTGGGTTCAGAGCAAGACAGAACCAGAAAGGACTTAATGAGTCTCCTTGGTATATTCCACGCTTAATCTGTATTGGCTGTGATGTGATGTTATCTGAATTTGTTTGAATATTAAGTGTGGTTTTCCAGCTTTTCATTACTATGTTTAGAAACTGTATCAATTTAGGATCTACTTTGTATATTTCCAATATCTGTAGTAACCATGAGTGGGGTACACTATCAAAGGCTTTTTGGTAATCAATGTATGCGTAGTGTAGCGATCTTTGTTTCGTTTTAGCTTGATATGTCACCTCTGTATCTATTATCAGTTGCTCTTTACATCCTCGTGCTCCTTTGCAACACCCTTTTTGTTCTTCATTTATAATTTTGTTCTGTGTTGTATGTGTCATTAATTTCTGTGTAATGACTGAAGTTAATATTTTGTAGATTGTTGGTAGGCATGTTATGGGGCGATATTTAGCTGGGTTTGCTGTGTCTGCTTGATCTTTAGGTTTCAGATAGGTTATTCCGTGTGCAAGTGTATCAGGGAATGTGTATGGGTCTGCAATGTAACTGTTAAATAATTTAGTTAGATGTGAATGTGTTGAGGTGAACTTCTTTAGCCAGTAATTTGCTATTTTATCATTTCCAGGGGCTTTCCAATTGTGTGTAGAATTAATTGCTCGGGTGACTTCATGTTGCAAAATTATCGCTTCAGGCATTTGTGGTATCATCTTGTATGTGTCTGTTTCTGCTTGTATCCACCGTGCATGCCTGTTATGTTGTACCGGGTTTGACCATATGTTGCTCCAGAAGTGTTCCATGTCTGTTATGTTTGGTGGATTGTCTGTTTTAATGTGTGTGTTATCTATTGTTTGGTAAAATCTCTTTTGGTTTGTGTTGAATGTTTGGTTTTGTTTCCTTCTATTTTCACTTTTTTTGTATCTTCTAAGTCGTTTGGTCAATGCTTGTAATTTCTGCTTCTTTTCATCTAATTGCTCTATTGCTTCTTGTTGTGAGATTTTACCTAACCTTTTTCGTTTTTTGTCTGATATTTCATTTCTTATAAATTGTGTTAGCTGTCCGATGTCTTTTCTCAGTTTTTCTATTCTGATCTGTAGCCTGTGTTGCCATGCTGGTTTTGTGGGTTTCTTCTGTGTGTTGGTTTGTTCTGATCTCTGCCTAGTGTGTATATTTAGTGTAGTGAGTGCTCCTATATAAACCAGTAGTTGTAACTCTTCCATAGTTGTATTTTCATTTATTTTGTTGTGTATGATTGTGTTGATAGATTTTATTGTTGTTTCGACTTGTGGGTTATTTGGCGGTCTATGCAAAAATGGTCTGATGTCTGTATTTGTGTCTTTGTATTCTATATATGTCAGCTGAAATTTCTCTTCTATATCTAACATGTGTGTCTCTTCGTGTTCTATTTGTGCTTGTTCTGGTGGCTGTCTTAAGATTTCGTTTTCCTCTGATTGTTTAATTGACGCGTGTTGGTCTTTGTTTGTTTGCTCTGGGATGTTTGAGTCCATTACTGTATTTTCTTCTTCTTCTGATTGCACATTATTTTGTTCCAGTATTTGTTGTACTTGTTGTTTGATGTTTTCTAAATCTGACTTGGGTATCCTGTTATTTTTTATTATTACACGGATCTGATCAGCTAGTCGTTGTTCTGTTAAAAATTTTAATTCCGGGTATCTGGTAATAAATGTTGTGTATACTTGTGATCTGTATCCAGTTGTGTTGGTTCCTAGGTTTGTTGCTTGGTAATAACAGAACATGAGGCGTCGATTAACTTCATCTGACCATCTCATCCTCTGTCTTTGTTTTCCTTCTAGGGTGGTTGCAGGAAGCATATCCTGCAAAACACCTCTATTTGGATTTAAATCATTTTCCAGTTGGCTAGCAGTGTCGTTACCATTGTGGGCGGGCATAGGGTTCAAGCGTCGTCCCCGACCATGACGGCGCTTGTCCGAAGCTTCTTTAGTTCTGTCCTGAACCAAGTAATCACACTAAAAGGGGGGTTAGCCCTATTAGTGGTTTGTTCTTTTCGTCGCCTTTTACGACTGGCAGAACATACCGGAGGCCTATTCTTTTCCCGGGCCACCACGGGGATTATTATTATTATTATTATTATTATTATTTCTTTACTTTCTCAGACGTTAAGTCTGGTTAAAAATGGGACGTGACGCGGACCTTGATCAAGCGTCACTTCCTTTTAACTGTACGGTATATGTTATATTGCATTTAGGAACTTTCGGGTAATTGAACATGTATCAATAATTACGGATTTCTGTAATTGTATATATAAGTTTGGATGTAGCTGTATTGTATTGATGTAATGGTGGATATTGTGTGGTATGACTCCTGTAGTTGATAGTATGATTGGTATGATGTCAACTTTATTCGGATGCCACATGTCCTTGACTTCCTCAGCCAGTTGGATGTATTTTTCAATTTTTTCTCCTGTTTTCTTTTGTATATTTGTTGTATTGGGTATGGATATTTCGATTAGTTGTGTTAATTTCTTCCTTTTATTGGTGAGTATGATGTCAGGTTTGTTATGTGGTGTTGTTTTATCTGTTGTAATGGTTCTGTTCCAGTATAATTTGTATTCATCATTCTCCAGTACATTTTGTGGTGCATACTTGTATGTGGGAACGTGTTGTTTTATAAGTTTATGTTGTAAGGCAAGCTGTTGATGTATTATTTTTACTACATTGTCATGTCTTCTGGGGTATTCTGTATTTGCTAGTATTGTACATCCACTTGTGATGTGATCTTCTGTTTCTATTTGTTGTTTGCAAAGTCTGCATTTATCTGTTGTGGTATTGGGATCTTTAATAATATGCTTGCTGTAATATCTGGTGTTTATTGTTTGATCCTGTATTGCAATCATGAATCCTTCCGTCTCACTGTATATATTGCCTTTTCTTAGCCATGTGTTGGATGCATCTTGATTGATGTGTGGTTGTGTAAGATGATACGGGTGCTTGCCATGCAGTGTTTTCTTTTTCCAATTTACTTTCTTCGTATCTGCTGATGTTACATGATCTAAAGGGTTGTAAAGGTGGTTATGAAATTGCAGTGGTGTAGCCGATGTATTTATATGAGTGATTGCCTTGTGTATTTTGCTAGTTTCTGCTCGTTCTAGAAAGAATTTTCTTAAATTGTCTACCTTTCCATAATGTAGGTTTTTTATGTCGATAAATCCCCTTCCTCCTCCTTTTCTGCTTACTGTGAATCTTTTTGTTGCTGAATGTATGTGATGTATTCTATATTTGAGGCATTGTGATCGTGTAAGTGTATTGAGTGCTTCTAGGTGTGTGTTACTCCATTTCGCTACTCCAAATGAGTAGGTCAATATTGGTATGGCATAAGTATTTATAGCTTTTGTCTTGTTTCTTGCTGTCAATTCTGTTTTCAGTATTTTTGTTAGCCTCTATTATTATTATTATTATTATTATTATTATTATTATTATTATTATTATTACTAGTACTAGTACTATTACTACTGCTATTACTATTATACAGGGTGGCACATATAAAAGTAGCCCAATCAATTATATAGGAACTGTAATAAAGGGTGTTCATAAAGTCCCTTTACGACTTCAAAATTTTATTACAACGGCACTTGTTGAAATATTTCAACAACATTTCTTTTATTTTAATCACTGTTTATTAAAGTTTTTATATATACTAAAAATTTGTGTTTCAGATACTCTGTTGATGGAAGGAACTGAACCTCTATAAAATGGCAACTCCTCAAGAGAAGGCACGATGTGTGTCTTGGTTTATTGAGACAAAATCAGATGTTCAGACTCAACAAAACTTCAGAACGAAGTATGGAAGAGATCCACCATCGCACCCTTCAATCCATGCATGGCACAAAAAATTTATGGAGACAGGGACAGTGTTGGATAAAGGGAGGAGTGGGCGACCAAGAACATCCGAGGGAAACATTGACTGGATTTTAAACGTCTTCACTCGTTCACCTACGAAGTCCATTCGCAATGCTGCCAGACAGTTGCAACTACCAAGTCCAACTGTGCATAAGGTCCTCCACAAGAACTTATGGTTGTATGCTTACAAAGTGCAACTGTTACAGACACTTGAGTCAAATGACAAGCCAAAACATGCTGGAATGCCTTTTGGAGGATGAAGCATTCCTCAAGTGAGTTTGTTTCAGTGATGAGGCAACTTTTCATGTTTCTGGGACATTAAACAGACACAGTGTGAGAATCTGAACACCCCCATGTGACTAGGGAGCTTCACCAGCATAGTCGAAAAGTGAATGTGTCGTGTGGAATCATGTGCAACCAAATAATTGGTCCATTTTTCTTCAACGAGTCAACAATTACTGAATATGTAGCACCACAATTGATTGACTTACAACCAACTATCATTTTCCTGCAAGATGGTGCACCACCACATTGGGGACTGCATGTTCGTCAGTTCCTCAACGAAAAACATTTCCAGGCAGATGGATTGGGAGGGATGGGCCAGTTCCTTGGCCATCACGTTCACCAGATATCACTCCCTTGGACCTTTTTTTGTGGGGCTATGTAAAAGATATCATGTATCAAACACAGATACGGGACATTGCTGACTTGAAGCAAAGGATTCGTAATGCCATTGCCGCCATTGATGACGCTACGCTATAGCGAACATGGCAAGAAATAGAGTACTGTCTTGATGTGCTTCATGCAACTAATGGCGCCCATATAGAAGTCTATTAAACTCTGTCAAAAAAACCTTTATAAACACTGATTACAAAAAAAGAAATGTTGTTAAAATATTTCAACAACTGCCGTTGAAATAAAATTTTGAAGTTGTAAAGGGACTTTATAAACACCCTGTAGAATTGCAGAAACAAAGAGCTGAAATTGGTGCACCATTTACTTACAATGAAAAATACAGTAAGAAAAGAAAAAAAACATTTATAGAAAATGTTGAAAGTGACCCCCTGAAACATCATCATACATCTGTTCACGTGTAAGCACGTTCAGATACATCCGGCATAAAATTCGGATATCCGTGGTGGCAACTTCACGGCTGATGCTGTCTTTCAGTTCCTGTATTGCAATAATTTCTGGTGTGCAAACTGAAGGAATTCTTTGTTGTTATACATTTTGCACAAATCCGTAGGCATGGCAGTTTTTATACAGACTCTGTATTGTCCTCTTTGCTGGTAGTTCTCTATCAGGATACTTGACCCTGAAAACTTTGCGACTTTCCTTAACTGAACTTGTTTTCACATAAGCTTCCACATTTCGATTCTTTCTTCTATTAAGAAAGTCATTTTGCAGACTGCAAATAGAAACGTCTAACTTCACTGACGATATAAACAAACGCTGAATAAAGAATGCTAACAACTGATTATTGCATAAAACTGTCCATTGTTGTAGCTGTTTACTCTGTTTCAGAAATTGGAATATTGCATTCACATTCAAAATGGAGACGGGCTACTTTAACTGTGCCACCTCTTATACGTGGTGGCTGTTCTGTTCTATATATGCAATGTGTCTTCTTTCGGACATACCCATCAAGGCGTATCTATACACTTATATATGTGGTGTTTGGACATGTCCAAAAGAACAGACATGACATACATACTTGATCAGATATGCCTCAATGGACACATGGCTGCTTCAATGCAAATGCATACCATCATTTGCCCCCTTGCAGGAATACAGTCAGGCCGCAATAAATGGGGGAAATGACTGGGGTAACAACACAAGTGGCGAGAAGCACTTGGGAATTTGGGTAGGCCATGAAGCCTGTCTGGATGACTGAGGCAGTTGTGGCAACTATCCTACAGAAGCAGAGCATCCACACCCTGCTCCTGGTCTGGCATAAATTTTCAAGTATAGTTGTTGAATTTTTATTTGATGGAGACACAGATGTAAATTTTTTGAATGATGCTGCTGCCGCAGCCATTTGACTATAATATTTTTTTATTTTATTGTTACATGATCTAGATTTCAATCTTAGGTGATTTTCAAGAACAAAAACTTATTTCTACAGGTATGTCGAAAGACATCGGACTGGTGCGAGTTTTTGTTCTTGAAACTAGCCTAAGGCTGGAATCTGAATCTTATAGCAATAAAATAAAACATTATTATAGTGAAACAGCAACAGGAGGAGGAGGAGGAGGAGGAGAAGGTGGCGGCTATTGAATTATCTCCACGCCCAAAGCAGCTATGGCACATCGATTTGTGCCTGACAGAGAGAACCATTCACTATAAACAGATGTTTTAACACACATGGTTGTGCGACTCACCCTATCTCCCCTGAAGCCAGGCGCACACTCGCAGGTGCCGGTGATGTGGTGGCAGGAGGCTCCGTTGAAGCAGTCGCACCTCTCGCTGCAGTTGTGGCCCCAGAGCCCGGCAGGACAGCGGTTGGCACACACTGGACCCTACAGCAATGCCACTCCGATGTACACAGATCTCTGATTGTACACTAACATTCAAAAAATGGCACCTCACACACTGATGATCTGGAAAATAAATACTGGTTAGTGAACTGAATCACGTAATATGTACTTGTTGCCCTGGGGAGAATGATATTTATTCATATGGAATTGCAAACAGTGCAATGAATTAAGACTTTTATGATTTCTTGAAAGACTAATGTAAAAATGTACAGAAAAAATATTCATCATTCAACGCAGTTGTATTTTTTAAAAGTATCAATTTATTATGTGGATTATTCTTTTTTCTACATTAAAAATATTAATAACTGTGAAACAGCTGAATGATCTTATGTAATTACTTACTCTGGTCTTGATCTTGGATGAGGACAGATGTGAGAGACACTGTAAGTGTACTTATGTTGCATTTTGGTAAAATGTGTGTGTTTATTTGCTCTTAAAACCTTTATTTATGTACCTTTAGCATCCCTGCTTGTTAGGAAACTAATAACTTATTTTTTCAGAGTATTGAAACATGCAATACAGTGTGAGCCTACAACTGATTGTTGTCAGCCATTTGCACAGCCTCAACAGTTTATTTGAATATTGCCAATATTAAATGGCACAGAGCTACAGAAATAACTTACAAAGTTTGCATTTTAATTATATTATTTACTTGATTGTGTTACCCTTTAAGATACACCGACACAAATGTGCCAGTAAAACTTTAAATGATGACACAAATGGCTGGCCTTCTAGGCCTGAAATTTTTCTAAGTGGCTGGTCCTCAAAGTGTTAAGTTTTGAATGACAGTCAAATGCTCCACGATTTAAGACGTTCGTCACACATTCCCACACACAGTACAAGTCATTTTGTATAAAATGAAATTTTCTTTGAAAGTAATACTCCTGAAACCACCATTTGCACTATTTTCACACAACTTGTCAAATGCAAACAGATGTAGTGCCACCCTCATCGAAAGCACCTTCTTGTTACGAAGTATCCCATAGTTTCCATCGTAAGGCCTATGACACATTTTGCTGTTGGCAGACACTCGAGTGTGCAGTATTTTTTTAAATAATATATGGTCCACTTCCTTTGCAACTGATGTTTTGTTTTGATGTTTCTCATTTATGTTTCATTGCTGCAGTACTCATTATTCTGTAGTAGTGTGCTAAAGTAAAATTTTTGTTAGAGTATCAGTTCTTACCAGCCAAAATTATAAAAATTTAACTGAAAACTAAAACAATGAAAAATTTTCAGAATTCTAAAGAAAAAAAAAAAAAATTTTCCCGAGTTTTTCCCAGTTTTCTCCCAGATGAAAAATTCCCAGGTTTTGCCCAGATTTCCCAATTGTCATATCCTGAGCTATCATCCCACTGACACACCAGGTTACAGATACCCATTTGTTAAAACACCATGTCCTGCTGCTTGAAGAAGTCTGAAACTGGTCGCGCACGTCCTCATCTGACAAGAATCGTCAACCTTTCGAGGCCTTTTCTAAGGGACTGAATGTGTGATAATCACTTGGCAAGACATCAGGATTATAGGATGGTTTCTCAAGTGCCACCACTTGAGTTGATCTGTAATGAATGAGGCTGGCCTCCCAGATCAACGGGCATCTCGTGTCAAATCACAATGAGCACAGAACTTGGCACACAACAGACTTGCTGCCTCTTATGAATTCTTGATTCCCCAATGGATTGTCCTTCAGCGGTCGAGAAAATATATCACCATCATGTTGGCCCTGTTGGACGCATTTTGTAATAATGTTGCTGCAGACCAGGCACACAATATGTTCGATCCCATTAGCTGGCCAGGAAAGGATGACACAGACCTCACAGCCACGAAAGGGTTAACTGTTTGTGCATTGTATTCCTTGAGGCAGAATTTGAGGACCAAAGCAGCACTGGCTTAAACGAGCATGGAAAGTCACACTCAGGCTGGGCAGTGTAGTGTGTGCACGGAACAACGTGGTCGGTAGATGGGCGGTCGGCAGGGCATGGGTGGGGAGAGCAGTAGTGGTGGGTGTTGCGGCCAGGCACTGCATGAGGACTGCTGAGCACTGGAGGGGAAGTGCCATTCTGAATTGAACCCTACGCTCAAATTTTTTGCAAATATTAAGTGGAGCCCGTCCATGCCCACATTTACATGGTGATCATTCAAAAAGATCAGCTTCGGTTAGTACATAAAAAGACTTCTGCTGAAAATGCAACAAAAGCAGCAATTTATTTTCACCTAGCATGTTAACCATTTGTAACTTTCATAGAAGCATCACGAGTGGCGAATTTTGAGCAAAACCTACATTTCTCTTGTTGCCATGTTCACATTTGCTTCTTTTACCAAAACACAGCAGAGTTTACACAATTGCGCCTCACTAACATGTCCTGCAGATGCAACAGCGAGAAAGTTCTAAAACAGTGGTTTATTAAGTGAGGAAGTGAGGAGAAGTAAGGAAATAGCTTACAAAAAAAAAAAAAAAAAAAAAAAAAAAAAAAAAAAAAAAAAAAAAAAAAAAAAAAGCACATCCTCACTACAAAAATAAATGTGTAATGTCTTCATTTACATTGCCCCAAAACCCACAGCATTTCTTGTTTTACCAGCTATCAATGGACATTAAAAATTGCATTATTTCAACCAAAACGTCTGTAATTAATGGAATAACACAGTAGATATTGAAGTTTTGTATAATAACCATGCGACAAAATACTCTCCTCTTTTCACGCTATCATTTGTCAAAATCCTGTCTCGATCTCTCAAATGGATTAACAATTGCTAATGAGTGTGATAAATAAAATCAGTTTTTTTAGATTGGTGACAGGTAGAGACCTCCGCCCAAGTCAAAAGAAAAATTCAATATATTAGCTAAACTCTGTATGCACCAATATATTATGTAATATGTACCAAACGCAAAATCATAGTGACCCCTATTTTTCATTGCAAAGTTTTTCAAATTTCATGCAGTGTCTTATTCCCACGCAAATATCACAATAACTATGACCACTAACAAAATGACAGGCAAGTCATCTTGGATCTGACACAAAGCTGTAAGTAATTCAAAAATGATTTTTTTTTTTTTTTTTTTACCGAATGGTTTCTTGCTCGAGAAAGCTTGCAGGGAGTGTGCATCAATTTTGTTATTGCAAACCAGCTGAAAGGGCGAGAAACAATGTCAGCTTCCCTGTCTGAACAAACAAATGAACTTGCCCAGCACTTTGACAAAGACAGGTCACTGTGCATTGACCACCGTATGCTGTGTTGACTCTACCAGACTCCAGTTGTCAATTCGCTGTGTGGATTCAGTCCAGGTCAGCTCACTTTCCCATCCCACAAGACAGTGTGCTGGACATTATGATATACAATCAGGTAGCTCAGTTGACTTCATAGCATTTAAAAGATGATGACCCCTTCTGAGGGTGGGCACTGACAGGCAATGGTTGGTGTGTCAATTGCAGCTACATGGCAGTGTTGATGGTGCTGTATTTCCATATCCAAGTAATGGTACAGTCACAACAACGGCAGTGACCATACTGGAGAGCTTCAGATACAGCATATTAACTGGAAGTCGATTGGTGGCCAGAGGAGGGTGCACCTTAAAACTATACTTCACGCTTCCACAAAAGTCGTACCTGGAGACAAAAATCACCTGAATGTTGTTTAGGATTGAAACTGAAATCATCTTATGTATTTAGAGTTGGCACCTTTCTGTTGTCAAAATAAGGGATACTTTGACCTGTCAAAATGAATAGGATCAATTTTTTTTCTTCAACCTTAAAATAGGTTTATTGCACTACTAATTTCATCACAGATTTTTTTTTTGCCATAATTGATACTAGCATTATCTGCACTATAAGATGAAATGTTATTTACATTTAATGAATGACATTCAAGACTGTTACGTATCAATGCACGTATACTAATAGCACTCTCATCTGCTTGTTCCAAAAAAACTAACAGTTTATTTCCGATGCCAACACAAGGTTCTACCTGAATGCTACTGGAAACAAATTCCTGCTCTTGTAATTCCACACATCTGATGCCCCTCCAAGAAAGGAAAGGTCGTTCTACCTAAATGTGTTATTATCCACATTAGAATCCACAAATATGCTCTCTGCAAGTTTATCTGCACAGCCCATGCTACTGTAACTGAAGATGTGTTTTACTGTATGATACGCCATTACTCACTAACTCACTCACTGCAGCCTTGTCAGATTCACCACTAGGAGGACTACCGTCTGCCCCCATTAGCTGAGTGGTCAGTGCAGCGGAATGCCACGCCAAGGGGCCCAGGTTAGATTCCTGGCTGGGGCAGGAAATTTTCTCTGCTCAGGTACTGGGTGTTGTGTTGTCCTCATCATCATTTCATCCCCATCTTCAATGCACAGGTCACCCAATGTGGCATCGAATGCAATAAATACTTGCCCTCGGCAGCCAAACTTCCTCGAATGGGGGACTCCTGGCTCACAATGCCATTCGCTCATTTCCGTTTCCAGGAGGACTACCACTTCGGCACTGAAAACAGCTGGATATTTTAGCGGATGTATTAATTCCCCTAACTCTGTTCTTGTGTCCTTCAGTTTTGGTGTGCTGCTGACTGTCTGTATTACTACCATGTGCAATGCTGAACTCACACTTGCAAAGGGAGCAACATGCTTTATAGTTGTTTCCTTCCCTGGATTAACACATAAATGAGTTCCTTCCCACCTCTCTTCATACATACATAAGTACTTCCTTTATTTTTAGGCAGTTTTGGGCTCATCCTCATTGCATTACTCTGATTAGGCAGAACAAAAACTAATACGACTGCATTATAATAAGAAACAACAAGAAAAATGCCATCACGACTCGCTGCCGTGTTAAACATTGTTTTGCATTCACTGCCTATCGATGTAGTCATCATATTGATATTACTTTGCCACATCAATTAATTGATGTTGTAACAATCATCCATAAATGAGATTTGAAAATATGTGGCAGATTATACTGTTAATCGGTCTCATTTTCTCAGGGATAATAGATATTATCTCCCTGATAAAATAAAAAAGGGGGAAGGCCTTTGGCTTAAAAAAAAAAAAAATCAAAAGAACATAGGTGTTCCAGTACAATATGGGAGAGGTGGCAACCCTGTATGTACCTGCATGTTTAATAAAGATTGTAACTGCAACAATTACTAACACTTGTGACACGGAAACAGTACAAAACAGACTGAAGTATAGCTAACTCATCATCAGATATAGAAATAAATTCGGGTGTGGCCCAGGAAAGTATGTAGCGACCCTTGCTGTTCATGTTATATATTAAATGACCTCATAGACAATATTAATAGTAACCTCAAGATTTTTGCACTTGATGCAGTTGTCTGAAAGAAGGTGCATAAATATTCAGTCAGACCTCAATATGATTTCAATTGCTTTTATTGCTCAGAAATATAGAACTGTGCACTTCACAAAATGAAAAAACATAGTATCCTATGACAGTAATACCAATGAGTCACTGTCAGAATCAGCCAACTCATACAAATACCTAAGTGTAATACTTCTAAAAAGAAAGATGATGAAACTTACCAAACAAAAGCGCTGGCAGGTCGACAGACACACAAACAAACACAAACATACACCCAAAATTCTAGCTTTCGCAACCAATGGTTGCCTCGTCAGGAAAGAGGGAAGGAGAAGGAAAGACAAAAGGATATGGGTTTTAAGGGAGAGGGTAAGGAGTCATTCCAATCCCGGGAGCGGAAAGACTTACCTTAGGGGGAAACACTCGCACACACACACATATCCATCCACACATACACAGACACAAGCAGACATTTTCCCCCTAAGGTAAGTCTTTCCGCTCCCGGGATTGGAATGACTCCTTACCCTCTCCCTTAAAACCCATATCCTTTTGTCTTTCCTTCTCCTTCCCTCTTTCCTGACGAGGCAACCATTGGTTGCGAAAGCTAGAATTTTGGGTGTATGTTTGTGTGTCTGTCGACCTGCCAGCGCTTTTGTTTGGTAAGTTTCATCATCTTTCTTTTTAGATATATTTTTCCCACGTGGAATGTTTCCCTCTATTATATTCATATCATTAAGTGTAATACTTTATAGAGATATGAGATCAAATGATCACACAGGCTCAGTTGTGGGTAAAGCAGGTGGTAGATTTTGGTTTATTGGTACAAGACTGGGGAAATGGAATCAGTGTACAAAGAAGATCGCTCACAAATCACTCGCCAACAGGTTCTAGAATATTGCTGAAGTATGTAGGATCTGTACCAAAGAGGACTAATGGGTGATATTGAATGTATACAGAGAAGGGGAGCACGAATGGACACAGGTTTGTTTAATCCATGAGAGAGTGCCACAGAGATACCAAAGGAACTGAACTGGCAGACTCTTGAAGACAGACGTAAACTATCACAAGAACGTCTACTAACGAAGTTTCAAGAACCAGCTTTAAATGATGACTCTTGCAATATATGACAACCCTGTACTTACCACTCACATAGGGATCATGGGGACAAGATTAGAATAATCACAGCATTCACAGAGGCATTCCAACAGTCATTCTTCCTGTGCAAAATACGCAAATGGAACAGGAAGAAACCCTAGTAACTAGTACAAGAGGACGTGCCCTCTGCCATGCACTTCATGATGGTTTACAGAATGTAGATGTAAAACAGCACACAGCAATGGCTACCCTACACTGTACTGTGTGCTAAAGTGCGCGTCATTTACAATGGCGGCCGAGTTTAGGTCCGTTCTGCGCATCTGACGTCACAAAACACAGTCAGCCAATGAACAGAGAACGACATTGCCAGAGCTCGACTGCAGTGCAGAGCACAGATGAGTGTCTTCAATTTTAGAAACGTTCAGTCATAAATAAAGTAATTGAACAAATGCAAAGTCTTGATAGCAGACTTTCTTTTATAGAAAGTTTGGAAAAAGCATTCTTTATACCAATTGCTTCATATTCTATTAATTAATTAAACCAAACAAGCAATAAGCCTCCTAATTCAGGCGATAGCAAGGAAAGGTGTTTGTATCATTCTCAATAACCACTTTTTCGCAATAAAGAACAGCGGTAATTGTTTCTTTCCTATTGTACTTCGACAAAACGTGAGTAATTCATAGTCATACCAACAGTGTTTGTCGGTATTTTGCGTGCCATTTTAAAGTCCTTCGGAAGGTCTATTGAATGATGAGCTGCATTAGCGTAATGGTTAAAGTGTTTGGATGGAAAGCGAAAGGTACTGAATTCAAACCTTGTTTGGTGCGTAATATTTTCTTTATTTAAAAGCAATATCGAAGTGTCTTACTTCATGAATTATATTTGTTTGAATGTAATTTTTTGAAATTTCTGGTGGCAACTAAATACGACCATATGGAAAGTATACGCTATGGACTTTTAGCTCTGCAATCTCTTCAAAATTTCATGCAATGGTTTACTACATCTAATGCTGCACAATAACTGTGTTGAACATCAAAACAAAATTAAGTCATTTATGGGGGGAAGGTATCAGTCAAGAAGACATGTAAAAATCAAAGTTTTGGGCCAAATAGTTTTTGTGAAATCGAATGATAAAGTGTGTCAAAGCAGTCGAAACACCATGTGTCTGCACAGGTGAGCAGTGCAATGATGAACGCGGGGAGCACGTCTCTGCAGCAGTGAAAGGGTTAATGCAGCCGTGGTGGCTTTAATTCATAAACTGCACGCTCCCCCCTAAACGTAAGTTTGCGAACTATACCATGGTGCTGCTTCTCTTGGTGCATGCAACTGACAACGCAGCAATCTCCTGCGTCTGGGCAGGCATGCGCGAACCGCCAAGATAAAAGAATTGAACTATAGTAAATGACTACCAGCAAAAGCCGTCCTAGTTCTGCTTGTCTGCTGCTGCTGCTGCTGATTAGCACAAGTTTGAAGAGACTGAACATGTAAGATCATCATTCTGTGTATCCTGTGTGTCCACATATAGAGCATGAGTATGTGTTCTGAATGTTTGCACAATGTGTATCTGAGGCAGAATGTGGGTACTAGCCTGGTATTTGGTTGTGGGAAACCACCTAAAAATGTCATCCAGGCCGGTCAGCTCATCAGCCCTTGTCATCCTGGTAGTGGTTTCAGTATGTGTCAGTCTCGCCTCCTCTGCATAAACCTGAAGGGCTATCTGTGCAGGTCCACCAATTGATGACTAGGGAGCTCATCAGCCACCTTACAATTATCACATTTTGCTTGTTTTTCTTGTGGCTAGACATTAACAATAAATCAACATTCTGTACAGTTTCTGTTTGTTTTTCAAATCTCACGATCAGCTCAGACATCAACTTAAGTAGCAGACCTGTAACCATGGACAAAATGACATCAACTAGATGAAGTATATCCACAGAAGTTGCAAATTTTGGTATCTATAGTCTGATTAAAATTACTTGATAGTTGTATCTGCCCTTGCTACAACTGTGTTACCACATCTGCTGCTGGTTACCACTCAGTTAAAGCGAAACACAAACATGGCGGGTCACTTCACAAATGTTGTTAACATTAACGAGGAGCAATGTTGGAAACAGCTGCCACTAGGTATATGAGATCCTCTATCAACAGCCGATTTTAAGTGAATTATAACTTAACTACAGCAGATGACAAGTTTTGTACCCCTGTATTTAAACTCATGTCCTAACCT
This sequence comes from Schistocerca piceifrons, assembly GCF_021461385.2. Lineage (NCBI taxonomy): Eukaryota > Metazoa > Arthropoda > Insecta > Orthoptera > Acrididae > Schistocerca > Schistocerca piceifrons. Next base: position 130,486,208 of record NC_060147.1, read on the forward strand.
AGCCACAACTTTGTGATGTGCAGTGTATCCAAGAAAACGATGGTCAACAATCTGTGGCAGAAGTAAAATTAGGATCATTTAAGACTAACGTCTATGAGCAAACTCAACAAAGAAAAATTTTATAATATGTTTGTTTGCATAGCCATCTCCTGCAGCAATACTTCAGTTTTAGCAGTAAAAGCAAACTCTAATTTCTCGCTGTCACTGGTTACCTGAAACTATCCTCGCACTGGCTACACAGGATGCTGTGTCACCATTGAATGGGCAGTGCTGGGTGGCACTTGGTTTCAGATCATATGTGACACAAGCAGATTCCAAACACAAAAAGAAAGAGAGGAAGAAGAAAACAAGCCAATAAAGTCAATATTATGATGAAAATGACATGGCAAAGTATCATACATAAAAAAATTACATTTAAATGAATTAATCAAATGAAAATGATATCATAGTTTTCTGACAAGATCTAGAAAAATATAAAATTTCACTGCGCTTGTTGTGATTCAAACCTTTGACTTTCAACACCTAAGGATTATATGCTGACCACTACACTATGCCATTACACAACCTAAGGCTGCCGTATTTATGACTCTTGTGTCCCAGTTATAATGACTAATTGGCAGGCTTCAAAAGTTAGGCTCCTTGAAATGTCATGCAAAGTTTACCTACTGTTAGCCAATCTCTGCCTATAATAAATATATAAATGACGTGGAACTGATCCTTGAGCAGAAGGATCCAGCAGTGTTTGGTTAGTGCTGTATACAAAACGTGTGTATTCTATTAGCACTGTCTGTCTGTCTCTCTCTGTGTGTGTGTGTGTGTGTGTGTGTGTGTGTGTGTGTGTGTGCGTGTGTCTATCCTGTGATGAAATACAAAATAAAAGGATCAGATACAAAATTTGGAGTCCAAACATATGAACATATCAAGAAAGAAATCCAGACAATGAATTCAAAATAAATTAATTGTTGTGTCAATCTGGCAATGACCAACAGTTTGGGCATGCTGCTGAGTGCTCTGGTTGGAGCAAACCAGCTACAATGCATGAAATGTCAACTATCAAGTAATTTTAATCAGACTATATTAATGAGCACCTCAATTAAATGGTGGAAAACAGTTACAGGTAGATCCCAGATCACAGTGTTCAGAAAGTAAGAGGAGGAAACTTCAGACAGCCTAGTGATTAAGGCAACTGCCTACAATAAGCAAGAAATCCAGTTTAGAATCGCTAGTGCAATATTACATTTGCCTGAGCATTTCATGTAACAGACTTCACCGCTATCAATTTCACATTTACTTCAGTTGTTACTCAGAGTATTTGTGTGTACGTACGGTCCATCCAGTGGTGCAGTAGCACTGGCCAGATGTGGGGCTGCACGTCCCGCCGTTCTGGCAGCGGCACTCCGACTGACACTCGTCCCCGTGCTTGCCTTCTGGGCACAAGTCCTGGCACCTGTAGTGTGAGCCAAAACATCAAATCAATAACAGTTACTGTAACTGTGCTAAAATGTAATCTCAATAAGTTTTCTCATTTCAGGTGAAACAGCCAAATTTTATTGAAAGACAACTGAACTTTCCATCCTGGCTGTTATACAATCAGCGCCATTTATCCTACATTTCGCTATTTTTGGCAATTTGCCATTTTTAAGTGCATATTTCTATACTCATAAATTTACATCACCACCCACAGTGTGAATATAAAAATGTACATTTCTCATTTTAATACATAACTGCTGTCTTAGTAAACATGAGCAAGAATATTATACTGTATCTCTCGATGGTCTGAAATAAAACTAGTGCTGTAGTTGCACATGTACAAGGTGACAGTTATTGAACTATACGGAAAAAAAATGTAACTTAGTTACAAACTATGGCCTGCACACACTTTATTCAATGTTTAAATTTCACAACACACATTCGGATTTAGATTATGATATGTTTGATATGCCTCCAGTCATTGGCGATGCGGCGCAGACAAATAGCAAAAAGTGTCAAAACATCAGTGCTGTTGACAACCTCCTCAATGGCTATTTTTGGCTCAGAAATGGTTTTGGGGTTATTGCTCTACACCTTGCCTTTAATACAGCCCCACAAAAACGGATAACATGTGTTCCTATCTGGAGAAAGTGGCAGTCAATCGAAGCCCATGCCAATGGCCTCTGGTCACTGCAGAGCCAAAACACAGTCTTCAAAGTGCTCCCCCAGGGCATAAAACACTCTCCTGCTGCTTTGATGGGGTTGAGCTCTGTCTTACATGAACCACATCTTGTCGGAATCATGGTCACTTTGGATAGAGGGGATGAAATGTTCTTCCAAATCCTTCGTGTACCGTTCGGTGGTCACCGTGCCATCAAGGAATATCGAACCAATTACTCCATGACTGGACATTGCACACCACACAGTCACCTGTTGAATGTGAAGAGTCTTGTTGATGACAAAATGTGAGTTCTCAGTCCACCAAATTCTATATTTGACCAGTTGTTTATGGTAAACAGGACAGTGTCAAATCAACCATGATAGAGTAATGTACTGTGCGATATATTCTAAGCGTTCATGTTTACGTACATATTCCACTATGAAAGTAATGTTATTTTGAAGTGTTGACAGATATGGAACACTGTTCTCACTTGCATTTATATAAACCACAAAGAGAGGCAGTGTAAATTTATGTGTGTAGAGGTATGCACTTGGAAATGGCAAACAGTGAAAAATCATGTGATTGTGGTATAAAAGAAACTGATTATATAAAACCTGACCACTTTGAAACAAATAATCCTGAGTTAAGAATGAGCATCAAAACGGATACTGCGATTAGTGAACACAGGCTTGAGGCTTGTCATAGACAGAATGAATATAGCAACCTTAAAATCCTCCAAGAATAAACAAAAAATGTACCTATCAAAAGGAAAAAAAAAAAAGAAAGATAAAAATTCACTTGGTGCCTTCCTGAGAGACAATCTCACTTCTTCCAAATTAATAATATAAGTGTAGACCAGATGTGGCTTGAATTCAAAGAAATAATATAGGCAGCAATGGAGAGATTTATACCAAATAAATTAACAAGCGGTGGAGCTGATCCTCGTTGGTACACAAAACACGTCAGAACACTGTTTCAGAAACAATGAAAATGAACATGCCAAATTTAAAAAGACACAAAATCCCCAAGATTGGCGATCTTTTACAGAAGCTCGAAATTTAGCGCAGACTTCAATGTGAGATGCTAAATCTCAAATCCAAAAATCTGTAAATTCAACTAAATACCTAGGAATTACAATTATGGACAACTTAAACTGGAAGGAACACACAGAAAATGTTGTGGGGAAGGCTAACCGGTGACTACGTTTTGTTGGCAGGACACTTAGAAAATGTAACAGATCTACTAATGAGACTGCCTACACTACGCTTGTCTGTCCTCTGTTAGAATACTGCTGTGCAATGGGGCATCCTTACCAGATAGGACTGATGGAGTACATTGAAAAAGCTCAAAGGGCAGCACGTTTAGTATTATTGCGAAATATGGAAGAGAGCATCACTGAAATGATATAGGATTTCAGCTGGACATAATTGAAAGAAATGCATTTTTCATTAAGATGGAATCTTCTCATGAAATTACAATCACCAACTTTCTCCTCTGAATGCGAAAATATTTTGTTGACACCGACATACAGAGGGAGGAACAATCACCACAATAAAATAAGGGAAATCAGCGCTTGTATGGAAAGATATAGGTGTTCATTCTTTCCACACACTATACGAGATTGGAATAATAGAAAATTGTGAAGGTGGTTCGATGAACCCTCTGCCAGGCACTTAAATGTGATTTGCAGAGTATCCATGTAGATGTAGATGTAACTGCTAGGGTGGAAATGCAATTGTCCTGTAACTATCTGTACCACATTGTCAACTACTGACCAAGATTTGATCGTACAGAGTATCATTGCAGGCATGTGACTGGCTCAAAGAATACAACTACACTTACAGCTACATTATACTCCACAAGCCACAGTACAGTGTGTGGCAGAGGGTACTTTGTCCATCCCTCTCACTTCCCGCTTTCCCTGTGCCAATCACATGTGGCTCGTGGGAAGAACAATTGCTGGTAAGACACTATCTACCTAGTTTAATTTTCAGGACCTTTTCATGAGGCACATGAAGATGTAGTAATATATTGGTTGATTCTTCAAAGAATGTATATTCTCACAACTTTATTAGTAAACCATACCACAATCCAGACTGTATCTCTTACAGTATCTGCCACTCTGACCACCTCCATGATCCTTTCATGCTTACTGTATCAAGCTGTAATGAAATGTTCAGCACCTCTCTGGATCTTCTCTAATCACTCTATCAATCCTATCTGGTACAGATCCCACACAGTCAAGCTATATTCAAGTATTGACCAAACAAATATTTTGTAAGCTAATTCCTTTGCTGATGGACTACATTTCCTGATGTTTCTTCCAGTGAATCTTAGTCTGCCATCTGCCTTGCCCATGAGTAAGTTTTATACGATATTCTACTTCAAATCACTCTGTACGCATAGTCCTACATATTTTATAGAAGTAACTGCTTCCAGCAACTGTGTGCAAATCCTGTAACCATACAATAATGGGTATTTTGTCAACTTGTGTGCAATATACTAATTTTTTCATGATGAGAGTCAATTGCCACTCCCTGTACCAAGTGTGGAACTGTACCAAACACCTTCTGGAAGTTAAGGAACACAGAATCTACCAGGGCACCTGTGACTAGTGCTTTTTGGGCCTCATGGATGAACAGAGCAAGCAAAGTTTCACAACTGCTTTGAGAAACCATGTTCATTCCTGCAGAGGAGATCAACATGAACTAATAGGATGTATTATGTCCTACTGGGCAGCTAATTTATCAGGTATCACATTGTTTGTCAACAATACTGGTGTCTGCAGGAAAGTATAGTTACTGGACAGTCATAAAAACATGTGGAGAGACTTGCTTTAACGAATGGCAGCTCTATTCAAATAATTGCAACAATATTTATAACAAAGAGATAGAACCACCCCCCCCCCCCTCCCCCCCAACACACACAAACTAGATTTTTAGCCGAGTAGTAGTAAAAATAATGTGTTTAATAATTTTAACACTAAACATGTATACATATCCTGTAAACTAATTCATACCACATCATTTAAATAAAATCACCATTCAAATGACCTAAGAAACATGTAACTAACCAAATTCTAGTGATCTTCAGAGATGGTGTTCAAGGTGCAATGTGATTGTTTTAGGGATGTAGCTAAATACGCCACCCTTCTATATCAATGCATCATTAGGATCTGCATGCCAATGACTATAATATGCTCAGAACCACCAGGTGTTTCACAAATAATCACTGCATCTTCAGCCAAGTGGGCAGTCAGCTCTTGTAGCGCCTACTATCGTTCTGTACACAAAATGCTCAGTCTCTACCCTAAAAAAGAAGTCTGTAGAAGTAAGGTGGGAAGAATGTGATGGCCACGACACTGGCTCATTGCTCTCATGCCATCAATTGGGGAAAACATTGTCTAAATGTCCTCTGACCTCAACAGAAAAGGATAGTGGGGACCCATCATCCTGGGACCATAATCACAGCCAGACTGTTTCTGGGATCTTCTCTGATGTTTCAGGTAGTATTTCAAGGATAAATATGTGGTAATTAGGCAGAAGATATGACCCAATCATATGGTTGTGAATAATACCTGTCCTTACATTTTGGGTAAATCCCTGTTGATGATGAAAAATATGTGATGCCTTAGGATTTTCCAACTCCCAGACTTGGCTATTGCAGCTGTTGAATACTCCTTCACTTGTGAAGGCAGCCTCCTTTGTAAACAAAACACATGTTTACAATTTGGCAAAGATATCACTCACAGAATGCCACATGCTGGGAAAAGTCATCTGCTTATAGGTCTTGTACCTTCTGATACACGAATAGAGGCATGCCATCCTGTCCAGGACATTCTATGCATTGGTGTTGGAGATATCTAGTTACTTGTTTAGATAGTGTGTGCTGGTGCTGGGGTCATGCTCAATCCATAGTAACACAGCTTCCTCAAACAAAACAGTTCACACATTCCAGTTTCCTGTCGGTCTTCAGAACTGGTACAAATTCGTCGGGCAATAGACAGCGCCACTCAAATTGTCAACACAAATGGCACTACTAAGAGTATCCCACAACTTCCACATCGCTGGCAATGGGTCACACACAATGCTCATGACTAGTCTGAAGGTCAGTAAAACTTTGAAAAACGTGTCTATTTTGTACGAGTGGTAAATAAATAGTTGCCACTATTAAAGTTTCAACCCTTGTATTTTCACAGGAGCTACAAATCTATGGTGTAGAATCACAAAAAAACGTAAAATCAAAGTTCTACTGTACATGCAATGCAGGTTTTCGTGGTTAGTATTTGCATTTTCTGTGATGTTTGTTTTATGGGCATTAATTCATTTAAAAGGCAAATTTCTTTAACAGTTCATTTTCCAATGCTGGAGTCATCATCAGAGGCTATTCCAATTCAGAAAGCAGCTGCAATCTCACAGAAGCTCCACATCTGGTGACTTCAAGAACCAACTGTTGCCTGGATACATACGAACAATTCAGCTTGCTAGCTGATATTGCAATGTAACTGCTTTGCGAGTCATTATAACCTCTGGCAATGTCGACAGCACCAGAAGACAAAATGTTAGGCAGAGAAAAATGCCTCAGACCGTGGCCTAATGACCACAAAACAAAAATCACCGAGAGCTGTCTGTTAAAACGTTTTGAAACGCTGGGACTGGAGCAGCAGCAGCAGTGGTGGGCAGACACTCACAGAGGGCCGGTCCAGCCAGGTGCACAGTGGCAGGCACCTGAGATGTGGTGGCAGGAGCCGCCGTTCTGGCAGCGGCACTCCTCGCTGCAGTCCTGCCCGTAGTGAGAGGGCGGGCACTCCTCGTCGCAGAACTTGCCGCGCCAGCCCCGCGTACAATGGCACGTCCCACTGTACGGGTCGCAGCTCGCATTGTTGCGGCACTGGCACAGGTGGTGGCAATCTGGGCCCCAGTGTCCCTCCGGGCACGCTGTGGAAAAACGGACAGCTCGCGTAACGTCGTAGTCCAAAAATGTGTACCGCCTCGCAGGTGCGTCAAAACTACAGCACTGTGAGACGTGAGATGAAAGTCTGTGAAGCAGACACAAAGCACTGCAGAGGTCGATTCACACCGGATGCCGAAAACAGCAGGGAAAGTCACAGGCAAATGGAGATGTGGTCACACTAGACAGATTATCGACATGCTATCGCGTCACTTAACCTAGTACCGAACGGTGAAGATAAGGTTATCAAACAATTGGAAATCGGGGATGAAATAGTGACAATATAAAATGTATGAGCCCTTCCCCAATCCCCAATCCCTGATTCCTTAAAGAATCAGATTACTGTGTATAAAACAGCTCCAAATGTCTTGATTACCACAAATGAGTTAATATGTTGAATGTTTCATCTTAAGAATTTAGAGCCTTTATCACTGAAGATGCAAAACCTTAATTTTTCTGACCTGTTGTAAAATGATATACACTCCTGGAAATTGAAATAAGAACACCGTGAATTCATTGTCCCAGCAAGGGGAAACTTTATTGACACATTCCTGGGGTCAGATACATCACATGATCACACTGACAGAACCACAGGCACATAGACACAGGCAACAGAGCATGCACAATGTCGGCACTAGTACAGTGTATATCCACCTTTCGCAGCAATGCAGGCTGCTATTCTCCCATGGAGACGATCGTACAGATGCTGGATGTAGTCCTGTGGAACGGCTTGCCATGCCATTTCCACCTGGCGCCTCAGTTGGACCAGCGTTCGTGCTGGACGTGCAGACCGCGTGAGACGACGCTTCATCCAGTCCCAAACATGCTCAATGGGGGACAGATCCGGAGATCTTGCTGGCCAGGGTAGTTGACTTACACCTTCTAGAGCACGTTGGGTGGCACGGGATACATGCGGACGTGCATTGTCCTGTTGGAATAGCAAGTTCCCTTGCCGGTCTAGGAATGGTAGAACGATGGGTTCGATGACGGTTTGGATGTACCGTGCACTATTCAGTGTCCCCTCGACGATCACCAGTGGTGTACGGCCAGTGTAGGAGATCGCTCCCCACACCATGATGCCGGGTGTTGGCCCTGTGTGCCTCGGTCGTATGCAGTCCTGATTGTGGCGCTCACCTACACGGCGCCAAACACGCATACGACCATCATTGGCACCAAGGCAGAAGCGACTCTCATCGCTGAAGACGACACGTCTCCATTCGTCCCTCCATTCACGCCTGTCGCGACACCACTGGCGGCGGGCAGCACGATGTTGGGGCGTGAGCGGAAGACGGCCTAACGGTGTGCGGGACCGTAGCCCAGCTTCATGGAGACGGTTGCGAATGGTCCTCGCCGATACCCCAGGAGCAACAGTGTCCCTAATTTGCTGGGAAGTGGCGGTGCGGTCCCCTACGGCACTGCGTAGGATCCTACGGTCTTGGCGTGCATACGTGCGTGGCTGCGGTCCGGTCCCAGGTCGACGGGCACGTGCACCTTCCGCCGACCACTGGCGACAACATCGATGTACTGTGGAGACCTCACGCCCCACGTGTTGAGCAATTCGGCGGTATGTCCACCCGGCCTCCCGCATGCCCACTATACGCCCTCGCTCAAAGTCCGTCAACTGCACATACGGTTCACGTCCACGCTGTCGCGGCATGCTACCAGTGTTAAAGACTGCGATGGAGCTCCGTATGTCACGGCAAACTGGCCGACACTGACGGCGGCGGTGCACAAACGCTGCGCAGCTAGCGCCATTCGACGGCCAACACCGCGGTTCCTGGTGTGTTCTTTTTTCCATTTCCAGGAGTGTATATCTCTAGGTATCTTCAGTGGTATATGTGGATACTATCTGCAAAATGGGTAGCAAAGAGAGTTAGTACTAAAGAAAGAGTAAATTAAGATATCTTGCTTGATGCTGCAGTTTCACCATACAAACAATGAACATTTGGTAAGCAATAAACTACTCTCTTTTCATTATTTTGTGGGGTTATAAGGGAGAAAAAGTTTTAAAAAGGTTCAAAATGATTTTAAAGTTTGTTGGAAATTCCTCGGTGCTCCCATTATGAAACACTGTATGAGTATAATGTGGGTAATTTCCATTCTGTTTTGAGAAAAGTTACTTTCTTGTATATCTGAAAGTTTATGACATCAAATCTCATGAAATATGAGGGAGGTGGGAGAGGGATGGTGGGAGGAGAGAGGGGAGGAGAGGGGAAGAAGAGAGGGGGAGGGGGAGAAGAGAGGGGCTGGGGGGAGAAGAGAGGGGCTGGGGGGAGAAGAGAGGGGGGAGGGGGAGAAGAGAGGGGGAGGGGGGACAGGAGGGGGAGGGGGGACAGGAGGGGGAGGGGAGACAGGAGGGGGAGGGGGGACAGGAGGGGGAGGGGGGACAGGAGGGGGAGGGACGACAGGAGGGGGAGGGACGACAGGAGGGGGAGGGACGACAGGAGGGGGAGGGACGACAGGAGGGGGAGGGACGACAGGAGGGGGAGGGACGACAGGAGGGGGAGGGACGACAGGAGTGGGAGGGACGACAGGAGTGGGGTGGGGGGACAGGATAGGGGGAGGGGGGTCAGGGGCGTGGGGGAGGGGTGAGGAGGAGGAGGGGGAGGGGTGAGGAGGAGGAGGGGGAGGGGTGAGGAGGAGGAGGGGGAGATGAGAGGGGGAGGGGGAGATGAGAGGGGGAGAGGGAGAGGAGAGGGAGAGGAGAGGGGGAGAGGGAGAGGAGAGGGGTCAGGAGAGGGGGGAGAGGAGAGGGGGGAGAGGAGAGGGGGGAGGTGGAGAGGGGGGAGGTGGAGAGGGGGGAGGTGGAGAGGGGGGGAGGTGGAGAGGGGGGGAGGTGGAGAGGGGGGGAGGTGGAGAGGGGGGGAGGTGGAGAGGGGGGGAGGTGGAGAGGGGGGGAGGTGGAGAGGGGGGAGGTGGAGAGGGGGGAGGTGGAGAGGGGGGAGGTGGAGAGGGGGGAGGTGGAGAGGGGGGGAGGTGGAGAGGGGGGAGGTGGAGAGGGGGGGAGGTGGAGAGGGGGGGAGGTGGAGAGGGGGTGAGGTGGAGAGGGGGGGAGGTGGAGAGGGGGTGAGGTGGAGAGGGGGGGAGGTGGAGAGGGGGGGAGGTGGAGAGGGGGGAGGTGGAGAGGGGGGGAGGTGGAGAGGGGGGAGGTGGAGAGGGGGGAGGTGGAGAGGGGGGAGGTGGAGAGGGGGGAGGTGGAGAGGGGGGGAGGTGGAGAGGGGGGAGGTGGAGAGGGGGGAGGTGGAGAGGGGGGGAGGTGGAGAGGGGGGGAGGTGGAGAGGGGGGGAGGTGGAGAGGGGGGAGGTGGAGAGGGGGGAGGTGGAGAGGGGGGAGGTGGAGAGGGGGGAGGTGGAGAGGGGGGGAGGTGGAGAGGGGGGGAGGTGGAGAGGGGGGGAGGTGGAGAGGGGGGGAGGTGGAGAGGGGGGGAGGTGGAGAGGGGGGGAGGTGGAGAGGGGGGGAGGTGGAGAGGGGGGGAGGTGGAGAGGGGGGGAGGTGGAGAGGGGGGGAGGTGGAGAGGGGGGGAGGTGGAGAGGGGGGGAGGTGGAGAGGGAGAGGGGGGAGGTGGAGAGGGAGAGGGGGAGGTGGAGAGGGAGAGGGGGAGGTGGAGAGGGAGAGGGGGAGGTGGAGAGGGAGAGGGGGGAGGTGGAGAGGGAGAGGGGGAGGTGGAGAGGGAGAGGGGGGAGGTGGAGAGGGAGAGGGGGGAGGTGGAGAGGGAGAGGGGGAGGTGGAGAGGGAGAGGGGGAGGTGGAGAGGGAGAGGGGGAGGTGGAGAGGGAGAGGGGGAGGTGGAGAGGGAGAGGGGGAGGTGGAGGGGGAGGTGGAGGGGGAGGGGGAGGGGGAGGGGAGGGGAGGGCGAGAGGAGAGGGCGAGAGGAGAGGGGGAGAGGAGAGGGGGAGAGGAGAGGGGGAGAGGAGAGGGGGGAGGAGAGGGGGAGAGGAGAGGGGGAGAGGAGAGGGGGAGTGGAGAGGGGGAGAGGAGAGGGGGAGTGGAGAGGGGGAGTGGAGAGGGGGAGAGGAGAGGGGGAGAGGAGAGGGGGAGAGGAGAGGGGGAGAGGAGAGGGGGAGAGGAGAGGGGGAGAGGAGAGGGGGAGAGGAGAGGGGGAGAGGAGAGGGGGAGAGGAGAGGGGGAGGGGGAGGGGGAGAGGAGAGGGGGGAGAGGGGTGGGGGTGGGAGATTCTGTAAGCAGCTGCTGCAGTTCATAAAGTGTTTTACTTACACACACTGCAAGTGGGTCCACCATATCCATGCAAGCATTGGCATGTATCAGGGGCAACACATGTCCCATGCAGACAATCGTCAGAACAGACAGCAATGCATTTGTCACCTGTCGAACTCTTTGTGTAACCGTGACAGCAGTCTTGTACTGGCCTGGTTTTGACCAGAGTCTGAAAATAAGAACATGAAAATGAGATAACAGCATTTAGTAATTCTCAAACAACATCAGGTCATCAGAAAATTGATAAATCACCATGGGCCTCGATTGGGGGGAGATACAGTATAAAAAAGTAAAAACCTGTTTCAGTTCAACACAATTCGATCACAAGAATTTCTTGCAACTCCAAGAATCATTAACAATGTACAGGTACAGACAAAAATATTGAGGGTGAAGTCATGTTCTGAAGTGCCAGTAGAATTAAAAAGCTATTACAGAAACTCAATCACTATCATATCAAACCAAAATAAATTATGTTTATATGATGTTTTGCAAGCTGAATAGTACAGGCATCAATTCCATTCTGTATACACTGTACACTAGTCCTATGCCATTACCAAAAAGAACATGTGAGCCACTGTCTTGGAATATAGAAGTTATTTCTTAAGAAAATACTGGTATCAAACATTAATCCTACACTCAAACCTGAGGAAAAAATCTCTCTTCATGGCAGCCTTTGCTGATATTAAATGTCATCACTTCTCCATTTCTCTATTACACTCCCTAATTTCATCCATAGGTGTTTTCCTTTCAGATTTCCCAAAACTACATTCACATATTTATTGGCTCATAATGCTTAGTGAAGTTTCTCAGCAATTTATAAATTTATTACACATCTGTTTATATGGTAGAGAAAACCATGGGTAGGTTGTTAAGGAACTGGAAGTTTAACCAGTTTTCTAAGCTGCCATTAATGACTGTGAGGCCTGTATACTGACGAAGTATCTGTCCAATATGGCTGACCAACTGTTTCCGAAACAAATCCATAATTATTCTTGCAAAGCCACTCAGAAAAAATAGCTGTGGATTTTCAACCATGTTGTGAGCCCAGTTCTTTTAATAGTTTTCAGTTATACAGTTCTTATTCTCCACAATCAAAAAAATGTGCCAGTTTAGGAAATAAACATGCTTCTCAATCTTATGAAGCACCTTTATTCCAATGACTCACCACATACAATGGTTGAAGATTTACACTGAGGTGGGAAAAGTCATGTGATACCGGCATGCACATACACAGGACATAGGTAATATCACGTACACAAAGTATAAAAGGGCAATGCATTGGCAGAGCTATCATTTGTACACAGTGATTCATATACAAAGGTTTCTGACGTGATAATGGGCCCTTGACGGAAGTTAAAAGACTCTGAATGTGGAATGGTAGTTGGAGCCAGATGCATGGAACACTTCATTTTGGAAACCATTAAGGAATTCAGTAATTTGTGATCCACAGTGTCAAGGTTGTGCTGACAGTACCAAATGTCAGGCATTACCTTTCACTGTGGACAACGCAGCGGCCGACAGCATTCGTATAATTATCGAGAGCAGCAGCGATTGCATACAGTTGTCACTGCCAACAGACAATCGACACTATGTGAAACAAGCACAGAAATTAATGTGGAACATAACTATCATATCTGTTAGGACAGTGCAGTGAAATTTGGTGTTAATGGGATACGGCAGCAGACAACCGAGGTGAGTGCTTTTGCTAACAGCACAACATTGCCTACAGAGCCTCTCCTGGGCTCACGACCCTATTGGTTGGACCCTAGATGACTGGAAAACTGTAGCCTTGTCAGACGAGCCCTGATTTCAGTTGGTAAGAGCTGATGGTAGGATTAGTGTGCAGTGCAGCTCCCATGAAGCCATGGGGCCCAAGTTGTCAACAATCCACTGTGCAAGCCGGTGGTGGCTCCATAAAGGGGTGGGCTGTGTTTACATGGAATGGACAGGATCCTCTAGTCCAATTGAACCAATCATTGACTGGAAATGGTTATGTTTGACTGCTTTGAGACTATTTGCAGGCATTCATGGACTTCATGTTCCAAAACAACAATGGAATTCTTATGGATAACAGTGTCTCCACGATAAATTGTTCACGATTGGTTTGATAACATTCTGGAGAATTTGAGCGAATGATTTGGCCAACCAGATCACCAGACAAGAATCCCATCAACATTATGGGACATAATCAAGAGGTCAGTTCACACACAAAATTCTGCAGTGACAACATTTTTGCAATGAAGAACGGCTATAGAGGTAGCATGGTTCAATATTTGTGCAGGGGACTACCAAAGACTTGCTGCGTCTGTACCATGTCAAGTTGCTGCAGTAAGTGAGGCAAAAGGAGGTCCGACATGATATTACGAGATAGCCCATGACTTTTGTCACCTCAGTGTTTAAACACATTAAATACAGTGCATTCATTTTTCTTACTAATATGTATTAATTCCTTTCTTATGTGCTGACGTTGGAAAGTATTGGATCCCCCAATATCAACTGTATGTGACTGATGACAGTCATCAAAACAGTAGCAGACATAAACCACTCATTGAAATTCCACATGTGTAAAATACATGCCGTAAGAAGAATTATTTTTATGTCATTTACTGGCTTTGCAAGTAGAAGTAACATAGTGGACTCCTCTTTGGTTTTTCATTGTTTATAGTTAGATAATATGCACCAAAACTCTCTTCAGAGGCTTGTCCATTATCTAATATATGTTTTCTGAATCTACCTTGCAGTTAGTTTTTATAACAAGAAGAGTGTTAAAAATGAGGAAGTGCATTAAGTAGGCACATATGTAAACATTACAGATCCATTACCACAACCCCCTTTTTTTTGGGGGGGGGGGGGGGGGGGGGGGCATTCACATTCTTTGGCCTTCCCAACTCTCAACTAAAGTACCTCATTTCAAGCTAACCCGCAATTTTTCATCACAACCAGGATTTCACGTAGGGTGCTGCAGAGGTCCAATATCACACTTTAGCCTTCACAAACAGTCATTTTTATTCATTCCCCACTCACTCATCGTATTCTGTGAATCCCATCAAGAAGTAGAACCTACAGGGATGTGGACCAAGTGAAAGTATACATTAGTAAAGGACAATGAAATAAAATACAGTTAATCCATACACTGTATTAACAATATGCTGCTTAATGCTATACAACTCTGTGCCAGTTAAACTGAATCAGAGTAAGTTGGGGGAAAAAGTAGTATAAATGAGGAAGCAACAAAAGAGCAGCTGCAGCTTCACGGTTTGTGGCATAGTAACAGATCAATAAAATTCTGAGCATGCAGCTGCCTCACAAATTCCATTTGTTCATGTATTTTTTTTGGCCATATACCTTTCGGCCATCTTCAGTGGAGCTCATAACAATACATTGACCTCCCACAGGGGATAAACCACTTAGCCACATATTCAATTAATGCACACGTTTTTGCTGCCAATCAATATCTCAGGCACTCGTGTATCTGTGAATGTGTGCATAGCAGTGTGGTCTGTGGGTTTAAAAGTACAGTGAGTGCTGTAGCATCCGTCATTTGTCTCACACTGAAGACAGCCAAAAAGCATAACGTAAGGCCCTGATGAAGGCTAGCTGCAACGCTGGCCGAAACATTGGCGCATTTTAAATTATGACGATGCGGTCTGATACCCTGAAGAATTTTATTGAAGAAAAAGCATACAGCTGAAATATTATAAGAAATGTTATTTATGTGGCTACACGCCTGAAATTTAATAGATCATTATACAGCATCTATAAATCCTCTATTAGTAGCTTCTTATTTTCTTAATTACAATGGTACTTAAGAAAATTACATGTGTAAATACAGAGCCCTGTTCACAGTTCATTAGTACTTGCAACACAGATTTATAACAAACACTGCTGCTTGCCATGAAGCTAACGAGGCTTTTCCATATTTGGATACATATGTTCATATTTTTTATTGACAGCTTGTCTAATGATGTTGGTTGTGATTTCCAATTTATGTTAACTGAGAGCTTGTTGAATATCCTCAAATCGGAGCACATAACATCACTCTGAACTCTACATGGTGAGGGAGAGTCTACATGAAAACTATTTTTGTTTTTTTGTATTGAGGCCATGCACATCAAAGGTCAATTGAAAAAGTCTTGGCGTCAGCAAAGAATGCAATTTAGGAGTAAATACATTGCGAAGTAAGTTCCAAGTCAACTTAGACTTTGTGCTACACTTCGGATCAGTGTGTCACCACAACTTATATTTCAAAAATTGATATTTTTTGGTGGCTGAAGACAATATCAAGGATAAATTAAGATACCACCACATTTCCCACCTTAGTGGATATTAAGAAGCTGACAGACAAACCATTCTAGGCACTTTAGCAGAACTCATAGTAGACAGGAAGACTAGAAAACTAATCTAGCAGACTCTCGCAGACACATCATCTTAAATGAAATTTCTTGGTGAAAAAAGTGTAGAAAAATTCGACAATGTAGTCTCCCCATCACATAATGTCAGACACAGTCACCAGAGAATGGGGGAAAGAGAATACAAACCTCACTGTCTCAGGACAGAGAATCAAACTGTAGTGAATATCTTTTGCTGACAATTTATCTATCTTCACCAAGCCTATCTATAAACCAAGTATGCCATAGAAAACTTACAAGAAACAGCACCAAACACCCTCTAATTTTATGAGAAAACTCATTTGATGGAAAATTTACATCAAAATATAAGAAGATCCCTACCACAAATGAAAAATGAGAAATTTCATAACTGTCTTCTTTAAAATATCTCATACAAATCTTTGTATCTTTTTGAGAAAAAATAAAAACTTTGAGGTTTGATGATGACACGTCCCTTGAAGACAGCAAAGGACTAGGAAAAGCAGTCGGATGTAATGGCCCGTTCTTGAAAAGAGGTTATTACGATTAATATCAACAAAATTAAAACAAAGGTAATGGACTGTAGTCAAGTCACAGGATGCTGCCAGGATTAGATTGGAAAAAAAGTTGGAAAAAAGACACTATAATTAGTAGACGGGTTTTGTTATTTGGGCAGTAAAGTAACTGATGATGGAAAAAGTGGAGAAAATATGAAATGTAGATTGGTGATAGAAAATGACGGCAGTACTGCATACAAGAGGTATAAAAGGGCAGTGCATTGGGGAACTGTCATCTGTGAAAAGGTTTCCGATGTGATTATGGCTGCACTTTCAACACAGATTGCTAGTTGGAGCTAGGCGCACTATACATTCCATTTCGGAAATCATAAGGGAATTCATATTCTGATATCCGCAGTGTCAAGAACATGCTAAGAATACCAAATTTCAGGCATTAGCTCTCACCATGGATAACACAGTGGATACCACCACGGATAACTAACATACAAGTAACACTGCATGAAATAACCACAGAAACTGATGTGGGATTTGAAACGAATGTATCCACGAGGGCAGTGTGGTGAAATTTGGCGTTAATGGACTATGACAGCAAACAACAGACAAGTGCCTTTCTTAACAGCATGACATGGGCTGCAGCATGTTTCCTGGGCTCGTGACCTTGTCAGATGAGTCCCAATTTCAGTTGGTAAGAGTAGGGGTCCAGTATGGCGCAGACCCCACGAAGGCATAGACCTGGGTTGTCAAGACGCTGTGCAAGCTGGTGTTGGCTCCATAATGAAGACTTCCAATGAGTTTTTGAGTTGATGCCATGTCTAGCTGCTGCACTATGCCAAGCAAAAAGAGATCTGATATATGAGGAGGTATGCCATGACTTGACACCTCAGTGTAAAAATGAGTACCTGTCCCTTTGCTGAAAAGGTGGATAATGAATATTCAAAAACATCAACAGATGGTTGAAGGCAAATTGATTACCCTTGAATTTTGAGAAGACTTGGTAGGCCCTATATACAGCTCTCATATAACTCCACAAGCTACAAAAAATAGTCTTCTCAAACAAAAGAACTGTAGGAAGTAGAAGTTTTTTGGATCACAGAAGATCGTCAGCTCAGTTGGAAAACCAACTGCTTAAAACTGAATACATAACTATAGTGTATGTTTTGACTACATCCATGAATTGAGACTGTCTCAAGACAAATGAATAAGTAAGTGAATAAACATATGCTCTGTACTAGATTTCATGTAGCACTCTTACTTAGCAATGAGCTTTTCTAAATATCATAGGAACTTACTTGAGTCTTGTAGACAGTCTTGAAGTTGACCTTATACTTTGAGCATCTTGGTGGGAAGTTGAAGCACCACGTGTACTCTCTCACCTGGTAGGGCTTGTGTTCAGATACCCTCACCGTCGTCGTGTACCTGAAACATTTCATAGTTTTAAATATTTACAGTATTTGGAGTAAGTGTGCTTTTTTGGGATAAGGGTAGTTGCGGGAAAGAAGAGAAAACATCCTTAAAAATGAACCAAATGGCGTAAAATAGCAATCATGAATTTATGAAAATACTTGTATACACGTCAATGCGCTTGCCGCAGTGGTAACGCCCATTCCCGTCAGATCACCGAAGTTAAGCACTGTCGGGCTTGGCTAGCACTTGGATGGGTCACCGCCTGGGTCTGCCGAGTGCTGTTGGCATGCAGGGTACACTCTGTCCTAGTGAGGCCAATTGAGTAGTTTCGTGATGAATAGTTGCGTCCGCAGCTCGTGGTCGTGCGGTAGCGTTCTCGCTTCCCACGCCCGGGTTCCCGGGTTCGATTCCCGGCGGGGTCAGGGATTTTCTCTGCCTCGTGATGACTGGGTGTTGTGTGACGTCCTTAGGTTAGTTAGGTTTAAGTAGTTCTAAGTTCTAGGGTACTGATGACCATAGATGTTAAGTCCCATAGTGTTCAGAGCCATTTGAATAGTTGCGGCTCCGGATGAGGCGAAACAAGCGCTGTATCACTGTAAGTCAAGAGGTACAGAGGCGAGCGAATGTGCCGGGGCTGTCCCGAATTCATTACTACCAGCGACACGTCGCCACAACGTGCACTCAGTCCTTGTGACGTCAATTGAGAACTTACTTAACTAAAGAATAGCGGCTCCAGATGAGGCGAAACAAGCGCTATATCATTGTTAAGTGGTACAGAGGAGAGCGAGTGAGTCGGGGTTTACCCCAATTCACTGCTACTAGCGCCACATCGTCCGTAGCGCGCCTGTGCTTAACATACAAAGGATTGCACCATAAGTCAAGAGTGAAGTTAAGAACTGGAATAACTTTTCCAAACTCGATCAGTTTATGCTAAAGTAAACCTCCCCGACAGATTAAAACTGTGCGCCGGACCGAGACTCGAACTCGGGACCTTTGGCTTTCGCGGACAAGTGCTCTACCATTTTTTTTTCATTTTGTTCGGTATTATTTGTTGTGTTTGGTCTGGGCGGACGTCATATGACACCTGTTCAAGTTGATCGTTGATTCCTTTGCACAGTTATTTTATTACAGAGGGCCGCCGGCTCTCAGAACCGAACACGCTATCGTGCCGGCTACCACTGAGCTACCCAAGCACGATTCACGCCCCGTCCTCTCAGCTTTACCTCCGCCAATACCTCGTGTCCTATGCTAAAGTATATTAATGTTATGGAAGTTATGGCTCTGAGCACTATGGGACTTAACATCTATGGACCTGTGGTCATCAGTCCCCTAGAACTTACAACTACTTAAACCTAACTAACCTAAGGACATCACACAACACCCAGTCATCACGAGGCAGAGAAGTATATTAATGTTAACATGGTAAAGTCTCAGAATGATCAAATGAATATATCGGGTGATCAAAAAGTCAGTATAAATTTGAAAACTTAATAAATCACGGAATAATGTAGATAGAGAGGTAAAAACTGACACACATGCTTGGAATGACATGGGGTTTTATAAGAAAAAGAAGAAGAAAAAGTTCACAAAATGTCCCACGGATGGCGCTGGACAGTAAAACTACTACCGTGACGGGTGAGAGGTACGCCGATATGTTACAGAATCGCATCATCCCCAGCCTGGCTGATAAACACCTGCTGGAACGTACGATGTTTATGCAGGATGGCGCTCCACCCCATATTGCTAGACGCGTGAAAGACCTCTTGCGCGCGACGTTTGGTGATGATCGTGTGCTCAGCCGCCACTTTCGTCATGCTTGGCCTCCCAGGCCCCCAGACCTCAGTGCGTGCGATTATTGGCTTTGGGGTTACCTGAAGTCGCAAGTGTATCGTGATCGACCGACATCTCTAGGGATGCTGAAAGACAACATCCGACCCCAATGCCTCACGATAACTCCGGACATGCTTTACAATGCTGTTCACAACATTATTCCTCTACTACAGTTATTGTTGAGGAATGATGGTGGACATATTGAACATTTCCTGTAAAGATCATCATCTTTGCTTTGTCTTACTTTAATATGCTAATTATTGCTATTCTGATTAGATGAAGCGCCATCTGTCGGACATTTTTTGAACTTTTGTATTTTTTTGGTTCTAATAAAACCCCATTCCATTCCAAGTATGTGTGTCAATTTGTACCTCTCTATCTACATTATTCCGTGATTTATTCAGTTTTCAAATTTATACTGACTTTTTGATCACCCGGTGTATCAGGAAAAGTATATAATTTTAATAAAAGAAAGTTAAAAATTGATGAGAATAAGCGAAAGTAGGTCATAATTAAAAGTTACAGGTGTCAACTTGATGAGAGCGATATTTCGGTCAAAATTGACATTTTTACGAAAAATTGAAGGCGCTAAATATTACACTCAGAAACGTGAAAATTCGTATGTAGCCTCAGTATGATGTGGCACCAGTAAGCTACCTCTATTATTTTTCAAGTTATTTACAAAAAACCAAATTTGGAACGAAAACGTCGTTATTCGTAATACATTAATTACCATTTGTATTTGTCACAGAATGTTCCACTTACAGCACACTATTACATTCAGAAAATAAGACAGCTGTACCAAGTTTCAAGACTATATTGTAAATAACGGTAGTTACAAGGAATCATAAAAAGGCAGTTCAGAAGTCACGCTCTACTGTCGGTTCCGTTCTAAAAATTCTAGCCAGCAAAGTTTAAATGCAGTCGTGCTAAAACTTTTTCAGTAACTAAAACAAACTGAACTCTACTTATACAAAAATTAAGAAGATTGTAAATTGTTAAACGACAGAAATATTAACTAATACATGTCCGAGAAATGGGCCATTTAGTACTGCTACTTGTGCCTATAGGGCGGTTGATTAATTGAAAGAGACACTTCACACCGAGATAACAATCTGTCCTCGTCAGTCAAACGCCTGCGTGCTCTGTGCGTTAGACGACCTCAGAGCTGGGCAGCTATCAAAAGCATTTTAGGTAAAAGTAGGAGGCGAACTCACGAGGACTGTGAACCATCCTGGATTACTTGGTTTTCAGTGGTCAGATAATTTACCCTTTTATGGCGAGCAACTAACTGTGGTGATTAGAAGTCAGGGTGATAGACCATTTTACTTGTTAACAGTACTGTTTTTGACAGACGTATTATTATTATTATTATTATTATTATTATTATTATTATTATTATTATTATTATTATCATCTTCTTTCCTTTCTCAGACCTTAGGTCTGGTTAAAAATGGAAAGTGACGCGGACCTGGATCAAGCGTGACTTCCTTTTAACTGTACGGTATATGTTACATTGCATTTAGGAACTTTCGGGTAATTCAACATGTATCAATAATTACAGATTTCTGTAGTTGTATATATAAGTTTGGATGTAGCTGTATTGCGTTGATGTACTGGTGAATATTGTGTGATATGACTCCTGTAGTTGATAGTATAATTGGTATAATGTCAACTTTATCCTGATGCCACATGTCCTCGACTTCCTCAGCCAGTTGGATGTATTTTTCAATTTTTTCTCCTGTTTTCTTCTGTGTATTTGTTGTATTGGGTATGGATATTTCGATTAATTGTGTTGATTTCTTCTTTTTATTTGTGAGTATGATGTCAGGTTTGTTATGTGGTGTTGTTTTATCTATTGTAATGGTTCTGTTCCAGTATAATTTGTATTCATCATTCTCCAGTACATTTTGTGGTGCATACTTGTATGTGGGAACGTGTTGCTTTATAAGTTTATGTTGTAAGGCAAGCTGTTGATGTATTATTTTTGCGACATTGTCATGTCTTCTGGGGTATTCTGTATTTGCTAGTATTTTACATCCGCCTGTGATGTGATCTACTGTTTCTGTTTGTTGTTTGCAAAGTCTGCATTTATCTGTTGTGGTATTGGGATCTTTAATAATATGCTTGCTGTAATATCCGGTGTTTATTGTTTGATCCTGTATTGCTATCATGAATCCTTCCGTCTCACTGTATATATTGCCTTTTCTTAGCCATGTGTTGGATGCGTCTTGATCGATGTGTGGCTCTGTTCTTCGTATCTGTTGATGTTATGTGATCTAAAGGGTTGTAGAAGTGGTTATGAAATTGCAGTGGTGTAGCCGATGTATTTATATGAGTGATTGCTTTGTGTATTTTGCTAGTTTCTACTCGTTCTATAAAGAATTTTCTTAAATTGTCTACCTGTCCATAATGTAGGTTTTTTACGTCGATAAATCCCCTTCCTCCTTCCTTTCTGCTTACTGTGAATCTTTCTGTTGCTGAATGTATGTGATGTATTCTATATTTGTGGCATTGTGATCGTGTAAGTGTATTGAGTGCTTCTAGGTGTGTGTTACTCCATTTCACTACTCCAAATGAGTAGGTCAATATTGGTATAGCATAAGTATTTATAGCTTTTGTCTTGTTTCTTGCTGTCAATTCTGTTTTCGGTATTTTTGTTAGTCTTTGTCTATATTTTTCTTTTAGTTCTTCTTTAATATTTGTATTATCTATTCCTATTTTTTGTCTGTATCCTAGATATTTATAGGCATCTGTTTTTTCCATCGCTTCTATGCAGTCGCTGTGGTTATCCAATATGTAATCTTCTTGTTTAGTGTGTTTTCCCTTGACTATGCTATTTTTCTTACATTTGTCAGTTCCAAAAGCCATATTTATATCATTGCTGAATACTTCTGTTATGAAACTTCCTGGCAGATTAAAACTGTGTGCCCGACCGAGACTCGAACTCGGGACCTTTGCCTTTCGCGGGCAAGTGCTCTACCAACTGAGCTACCGAAGCACGACTCACGCCCGGTACTCACAGCTTTACTTCTGCCAGTACCTCGTCTCCTACCTTCCAAACTTTACAGAAGCTCTCCTGCGAACCTTGCAGAACTAGCACTCCTGAAAGAAAGGATATTGCGGAGACATGGCTTAGCCACAGCCTGGGGGATGTTTCCAGAATGAGATACTTCTGTTATCTTTAGTAATTGGTTGAGTTGTTGATTATTATTATTATTATTATTATTATTATTATTGACATTACTATATTTTGAGCATGTGAACTCTTAAAGAATATATCAATCAGCTAGTAATCAAAACTTTTACATATGGTCATAATTCCAGATTCCACTGACTAAATAGCAAGTAGAAACGATTTCTTTCAGTGAGCACAAAGAGTAATTTGGACATACAGACTGTTGTTATCCATCGCTTTCTGGCTGGCCGTAAAAATAGTGTTCAGGGTCTTGTAAACGGCGAAGGTAGATGTAAAGTACGCACAGACAATTTGAGTGTCTTTTGATAATGACACAGAGAAACATCGATCAAATGATTATTTACCCACCGCCCCACACAGTCACAAAAACTTACAATGGCCGGGAGAGCAGTGTGCTGACCACATGCCCCTCCATATCTACATCCAGTGACACCTACTGGCTGAGTGGCTGAGGACGACACGGCAGTCGGTCAGTACCTTTGGGCCTTTCGAGGCCTGAGAATTTGTGTATAGATTTCCATTTGTCCAAAAATGTGTTTTGCATTCAGAATGTTTGTCCCAGCTTACACGACAGGCGGAGATCAAGGTCTGTATGTGGGGTCACAAACTATAATTTTAACTTGACAAACATTTTCAATTACAGTAGGTCGTAGTAGCAGTAGGTAAATCGCAATTCAAGGTGACAATGGCAAATATGTTTGTCGTTGCGGAATGTATATTCGCCTAGAATAGTCAACTTGTACGGCACGCGGAGATAATGGACTACCGCAGTGGTCATGGTTTTTATCTATGACAATGTTGTATACAAATTATCCAGTTAATAAATTAATAAATACTTTAAAACAAATAAAATGATATTTGCAAGAAAGTAACATGAAAAGGGAGTCTCCTATTCGTGATTAATAACTTAGCTTTGTAAAATGATAAGTGTGAAGCTTGGTATCCACGATGCCCTTTTGCCTTTTGACTTTTGCATTAAAATTTTCCACAAATACTACGTTTCGGCGCAAAATCCGTATGCTGTGTCATAAGCCAGTTAGAAGCATTTCTAACGATACCTTATTCAACCCTTTACGATTTTGTGTGTTGAGAAAAAGGAACGTTGACTTGAAAAATAATACACCCTTTGTCAGAAAAGTTCAAGGACAGGATTTCAATTTTTGAGTTTGCAGTGCTAAAAAGGAACAACAATGCTGTTTTTATGTTACCTAGTATGTGTGCGTCCTTGAAATGAGCTTGGCCATGTTTCCGCTCCAACTCACAAGGTGGCAGGTTTGTAGTTACTATTAGCAACACACTGATTGGGTTCTTGGCACATTAGTTACGGTGACACAATGGATGCTGATTGTGAGCAAAGAGAGAACATGTTCTCAGTTAAGCTCGAAAAAACCGCTAGTGAAATGTTGACAATGATTAAGCAAGCATATGGAGGAGAGGTACATTCAAGAAGTCATGTTTTCGAGTGTCACAAAACGTTTCGTGAAGGCAGAGACTCAGTGTAAGACGATCACAGGAGTTGGTCGCCCGTCTAGAGCATTCAACTATGCAAACGAGGAGCGTGCAAGGCAGTCGTTGCAATAAGTTTGTCCTGTAACTGTGAGTGCGATATTAGAACAACTAAATTCAAATCGTGATGTGTGCCGTAAGATTGTACGCGAAGATTTAGGGAAACGGAAACTTAATGCAAAACTCGTCCATCACACACTAATAGACGAACAGAAAGAGGAAAGGCGAAGAATTTCTGCTGACAGAGCCAGATGTGATACCACATTTCTGTCAAAGATTTTGCTGGGGATGAAAGTTGGTGCTACCACTACGACCCTCACACAAAGCAACTATGACCCTTACACAAAGCGTCAAAGTACTGAATGGCGGAGTCCTGGATTACCAGCCTCGAAAGATGCCAAACGACAATCTTCGAGAACAAAGGTAATGTCGATTGTATTCTTTGATAGTAAAGGATAAGTTCACCATGAATAGTTCCTATAGGTCAAGCAGTGAACGAAAATCTTTACGTCGAAGTTTTGCAACGTTCGCGACAAGCAATTAGACGTAGACGCCCTGATTTGTGGTGTTCTCAGGACTGATTCTTACTGCGTGGCCAGTGCTGCTAACAAGTGATTTCAAACTGATTATTTCAAACTGATTCCATGTTTTTAGATTTCCAGAAGGCATTTTACGCTATACCGCACGAGCGGCTTGTAGCGCTTTGGAGTATAGTCTCAGTTATGTGACTGGATTCGTGATTTTCTGTCAGAGAGCTCACAATTAGTAGTAATTGACAGAAAGTCATCGGAGAAAACAGAAGTGGTTTTTGGCGTTCGCCAAGGGAATGTTATAGCTTCCTTCTGCTGTTCCTTATTTATATAAACGATTTAGGTGACAATCTGACAGCCGTCTTAGGTTGTTTGCAGATGACACTGTCGTTTATCGACTAGTACAGTGATCAGAAGATGAAAACAAATTGCAAAACGATTTAGAAAAGGTATTTGTATCGTGCAAAAATTAGCAATTGATCCTAAACAACGAAAACTGTGAAGTCATCCACATCAGCGCTAAAAGGAAACCGTTAAACTTCGATTACACGATAAATCAGTCAGATCTAAAGGCCGTAAATTCAACTAAATACCTAGAAAAGAACACGTAAAAATTTTTTTTGTGGGGAGGGAAAACTAAAGACAGCATTTTACTGACAGAACACTTACAAAACGTAACAGATCTACTACAGACACTGCCTACAATACGCTTGTCCGTCCCTTTTGAAGTACAGCTGTGCGGTGTGGGATCCTTGGAAGACAAGTAAAACAAAAAGTGTTTTCCATTGCGGCGGTATCTTTTCGCGAAATTTCTATCACCATCTTTCTCCTCCAAATACGAAAATATTTTGTTAAGCCCGACCTTCACAGGGAGAAACGATCATAATAATAATATAAGGATAACCAGAGCAGTTATAACAGTCGAGGGACATGAAAGGGAAGCAGTGGTTGGGAAGGGAGTGAGACAGGGTTGTAGCCTCTCCCCGATGTTATTCAATCTGTATATTGAGCAAGCAGTAAAGGAAACAAAAGAAAAATTCGGAGTAGGTATTAAAGTCCATGGAGAAGAAATAAAAACGTTGAGGTTCGCCGATGACATTGTAATTCTGTCCTACGCTCGCAGGTTCGAATCCTGCCTCGGGCATGGATGTGTGTGATGTCCTTAGGTTAATTAGTTTTAAGTAGTTCGAAGTTGTAAGGGACTGATGACCACAGCAGTTAAGTCCCATAGTGCTCATAGCCATTTGAACCATTTTTTTGTAATTCTGTCAGAGACAGCAAAGGACTTGGAAGAGCAGTTTAACGGAATGGACAGTGTCTTGAAAGGAGTATGTAAGATGAACATCAACAAAAGCAAAACGAGGATAATGGAATGTAGTCGAATTAAGTAGGGTGATGCTGAGGGAATTAGATTAGGAAATGAGACACAAAGGAGTTTTCCTATTTGGGGGGCAAAATAACTGATGATGGTCGAAGTAGAGAGGATATAAAATGTAGACTGGCAATGGCAAGGAAAGCATTTATGAAGAAGAAAAATTTGTTAACAACGAGTATAGATTTAAGTGTCAGGAAGTCTTCTCTGAAAGTATTTGTATGGAGTGTAACGTGGACGATAAGCAGTTTGGACAAGAAGAGAATAGAAGCTTTCGAAATGTGGTGCTACAGAAGAATGCTGAAGATGAGGTGGGTAGATCACATAACTAATGAGGAGTTTGTGGCACAACTTGACAAGAAGAAGGGACCGGTTCGTAAGACATGTTCTGAGGCATCAGGGGATCACAAATTTAGCGTTGGAGGGCAGCGTGGAGGGTAAAAATCGTAGAGGGAGACCAAGAGATGAATACAGTAAACAGATTCAGAAGGATGTAGGTTGCAGTAGGTACTGGGAGATGAAGAAGCTTGCACAGGATAGAGTAGCATGGAGAGCTGCATCAAACCAGTCTCAGGACTGAAGACAACAACAACAACAACAACAACCAGAGCTCGCACGGAAAGATATAGGTATTCGTTTTTTTTCGCAATCTGTTTGAGATTGGAATAATAGAGAATTATTGTGAAGGTGGTTCGATGAACCCTCTGCCAGGCACTTAGGTGTGATTTGCTGAGTTTCCATGTAGGTGTAGATCTGTTAGCGGGTATCTGGCCAGACATTTTGTTATTGCCATACGACATCCCCCATATTAGGCCGACCTTTCGCCTTGCGATTTTTTCCTTGTTTCCGCGAGTGAAAAGACAACTGAAAGGGAAGCTTCATCAAGATGTCGCAAACATCCAACGGGCTGCGAGAAACGAGCTTACAAGCGATGCAGTTGAAAATTTCCCTGCTTGCCTCCACGACCTCCAGAAACGCTGTCAACTACGTATAGATTGCCAAGGAGACTACTATGATAGTAGATAGAATCATTATATTGTAAGGTTTTTTTTTTTTTAAGACCTGCGCTGGAACTTTTCTGACAGGGGCAGTATGTATGATAGTTGGTGTTGGGGGAGTCAAATGCTTTCTCCATGTTGGAACATTTAACTAAGGCGAAGGCTTTGTGATGGTTCTGTATGTATTGGTTTTTATACGAGGGTAAGTAAATTATTATCCGCAATTTAGTTATATTTATGTTTATTTTGGTAGTACTGTCGTTTTACGTTGATGAAGCACGCTTTGTTTATTTGTTGTTATATCGTTGTAATTTTCAAGCTGCTAGGTTATTTCGTTATCGCTGCCGTGCTGTCAGTCATGGCTGCTCCGCTTTCTATTTGCACCAAAGAAGAGCAACGTTCAGTGATCCCTTTTTTGTGGTCGGAAGGCGTATCAGAGGCCGAAATTCATCGAAGACTTTAGGTACAGTATGGGAACAGTGTTTTGCCACAATGGAGTGTCTACGAATGGACTGAAAAATTCCGAAATTGTCGCACAAGTGTTCCGCACGATGAAGGAGCCAGACGACCGTTTTCCGCCAAAAATGAAGAAACCATTGAGCGTTCACGTGAAATTATTCTCTTGGACAGACGATTAACTATTGACGAAGTGGCACATCGTCTGCAAATTAGTCACGGTTTTGCCTACGAAATCATCCACAACAGACTTGCGTTTCATAAGGTTTGTGCAGGATGGGTCCCAAAACAACTCACACAGTTGCATAAACAAACGCGATTGGACATCTGCAAAAAACATTGGATCGCTATGGTAACAAAGGGGACAACTTCTTAGACAGGATCATTACTGGTGACGAAACGTGAGTCCATCATTACGAGCTGGAGAGTAAACGGCAGAGGTTGGAATGGAAACATCCGAATTCGCAGTGCAAGAAAAAGTTCAAGACCCAACCGCCCGCAGGAAAACTGACGCTTATGGTTTTTTGGGACGCACGAGGTCCCTCACTGGAACATTATGGGGAAAGGGGCACAACAATAAACAGTGTACGTTACAGTGAGATGCTCACTGCCAGGCTAGAGCCTGCAATTCGAAGCAAACGCCGAGGATTGCTGTCAAAAGGTGTTGTGTTGCACGACAATGCCCGTCCGTATACTGCTGCCCACACTCCTGAAACACTCCAGAAACTCAAATTTGAAGTACTGGATCATCCTCCATATAGTCCCGATCTTGCTCCTTCTGACTGTCACTTGTTTGGTCCACTCAAACGGGCATTAAGGGCCCGTCGATTTGCCTTTGACGAAGCAGTGAAAGGAGCGGTGCATTCCTGGCTCGCAGCTCAACCGAGAACCTTCTTTTATGAGGGCATCAGAAAGCTTTTACAACGATGGAAGGAGACTGTGTCGAAAAATGATTATCTTGTAAGTTTCCTATTTGATTACAATAAAATTTTATAACTGCTTTGCGGATAATAAGTGACTTAATCTCGTATACTATGAAAAGTTGAAGTTAGTGTTATTGTATCTGTTTCCCAACTGGAAAATTACTTACGTCAGTGGACTGCTACGGTCGCAGGTTCGAATCCTGCCTCGGGCATGGATGTGTGTGATGTCCTTAGGTTAGTTAGGTTTAAGTAGTTCTAAGTTCTAGGGGACTGATGACCTAAGATGTCAAGTCCCATAGTGCTCAGAGCCATTTGAACTTACGTCAGTGACTCAGTTGTGTTGCTTCTCGCAGTTAATTTGCCCGACACGATATATGAGCATATGGCATTGTTGGCCGGAAGTCCCCAGGCGGGGCGGTTCGGCCGCCGCTCCACTACTTCTTTAACGCCACTGAATATGAAATTATGATGAAAGACACATAACACCCAGTCATCTCGAGGCAGAGAAAATCTCTGACCCCGCCGGGAATCGAACCCGGGACCCCGTGCTTGGGAAGCTAGAACGCTACCTCAAGACCACGAGCCGCGGACACAGACACGATGAATTTATATTAAAAAAAACGCCACCGGTCCAATACTCAAACAATATTCTAGATAAATGACTGTATTTGTTGTTAAAACTGATTTTTGTGAATTATTTTTACTTTTGTAAGAATGCAAGACTAAAGAGATTTCGTTAAGCGAGGATCGGAAAAAAATTACTGAACTCGGTTTATTCAAATATGATTCAATATTGAAAATATTGATTACTTTTATTGTTGCAAAGGAAGAATCTCTAATCAAGAGAAATGTCATACACTTACATTTATTTTGATTGTCAGAATTAGAAAATATTAAGATAACTATTATGACTGGACGTTTATCATTTAGAGCAATGGCGCTTGTAAGTAGGCTGTTTAGATTTTTATGTTGGTAATGCCACGTAGCGCCCTATATGAAAATCACTGACTGTGTTGTGTGCAGTCTGTGGCTGGTTTGCATTGTTGGAATTTGTCCGTTAACAGCGCGTAGCGTTGCGCAGTTGGAGGTGAGCCGCCAGCAGTGGTGGATGTGGGGAGAGAGATGGCGGAGTTTTGAGAGCGGATGATCTGGATGTGTCCATCAGAGACAGTAAATTTGTAAGACTGGATGTCATGAACTGATATATATCATGACTTTTGGCCGGCCGGTGTGGCCGTGCGGTTAAAGGCACTTCAGTCTGGAACCGCGTGACCGCTACGGTCGCAGGTTCGAATCCTGCCTCGGGCATGGATGTGTGTGATGTCCTTAGGTTCGTTAGGTTTAAGTAGTTCTAAGCTCTAGGGGATTTATGACCAGAAATGTTGAGTCCCATAGTGCTCAGAGCCATTTGAACCATTATTATGACTTTTGAACACTATTAAAGTAAAGGCATTGTTTGTTCAGTATCAAAATCTTTCATTTGCTAACTATGCCTATCAGTAGTTAGAATCTTTTATTCAGCTGGCAGTATTGGCGCTCGCTGTATTGCAGTAGTTCGAGTGAGTGTGAGTAACGAAGATTTTTGTGAGATAAGTGATTCATGAAAGGTATAGGTTATTGTTAGTCAGGGCCATTCTTTTGTAGGGATTATTGAAAGTCAGACTGCGTTGCGCTAAAAATATTGTGTGTCAGCTTAAGCACAGTCATTTATAATTTTTCTAAGGGGACGTTTCACGCTGACCTCTGCACCAATGCTCTCCTATAAAATTTGCATAAAAAAATTAATTTCGCCACTTCATGAAT
This sequence comes from Schistocerca piceifrons, assembly GCF_021461385.2. Taxonomy (NCBI): domain Eukaryota; kingdom Metazoa; phylum Arthropoda; class Insecta; order Orthoptera; family Acrididae; genus Schistocerca; species Schistocerca piceifrons. The sequence goes on from NC_060147.1 coordinate 130,516,409, forward strand.
ATGGGAGCTGAAGCATATAGAAATTGACAATACTTTTGTGTACTATTTGATTATATTTAGGCTAAACATTACATGAAACTTACAAATTTCCATGCCTCGTCAGAAAACAGCTTCTTACACTACGAAAACAAGGATGAGACAGAATCTTCTTGCAAAAAACTACAGAGATTGCAATTACATCCGCAGATCATATTAACTGATTACAGTCTTCCTTATTTTTCTGAGAAGAGATAATATTTATATCTTTGAAAGTTCACGCAGTATTTCGTTACGACGTCAGTTTTGGTATATTTGCGAAGTTATTAAATATAATTTTCATCACGTTATGTGATTTCTTTCTTTCTTTAGCTTCCCCAGCTGGCGGAGTCTCATGATTCGCCACAGCTGCTCGTCGGAAAGCCCTGAGCCAGAACATAAACAAAGCTTGAGGCGCTGTTAGTATTCTTTTTGCTCCGCGCGCTGACGCAGATGCTAGCATATCATATCAACACGTGTGGTGAAGACGACTCGTCCGGACGCCTGTTGCTAGCTAGCGCTCCCCGTAATCGCCTTTCCGCTGACAAGTGAGTGTGCTCACCGCGATAGGCGTCTGTCTCGCTGAGCGAGGCCGTGATTCAGACATCTCTGTCAGCTTCCTGTGAATCACTCCGCGCTGATGTGACAGCGTTCAGGCGTACCGCCTGCATGTATCAAGAACTGTACTGACGTATTTGTCTGCAGTGCACTGCTTGTGCGAACAAAGAACACCGGAACAAGCGATCTATATCTACATCCACATCTGTACTCCACGAGCCACCTCACGGTGTGTGGCGGAGGGTTCTTTCTGTGCCACTGCCACTTTCTCCTTTCCTCCACCAGTCGCGAATGGTGCGCGCGAAGAACGGTTGCTAATTATACCTTGATTGTCTTTTCGCGAGATATACGCTGAGGTGAAGAAAGTCATGGGATATTTCCTAATATCGTCCCGGAGATTCCCCTACCGGGCGTAGTGCACCAACTGGACGTGGTACGGACTCAACAAATCGTGGGAGTCCGCTGCTGAAGTACTGGGCCGTGCTGCCTTTACAGCCGTCAATAACTGCGAAAGTGTTGCCGGTGCAGCACGACCTCTAGATTACGTCCCATAAATGGTCGATGAGTGACCAAATCATTCGCTCGAATTGTTCAGATTTTTCATCAGCTCAATCGCGAGCAATTGTGACCCAGTGACACAGCGCATTGTCGTCTGTAAAAATTCCATCGTTGTTGGGGAACGTGAAGCCCATAAACGGCTGAAAATGGTCTCCAAATAGCCGAACATGACCATTTCACACTCAATGATTGGTTCAGTTGGATCAGAGGACCCAGTCGATTCCATGTAAACACATCCTACACCATTATGGAGCCGCCATCAGCTTGTACCCTGCCTTGGTGCCTTGTTGACTACTTGCCTCCCAGGCTTTGTGGCATCTGCGCCTCACTCTGACACTGACATCTGCTCTTACCTACTGAAATTGAGACTCACCTGCCCTGTCCACGGTTTTCCAGTCGTCTAGGGTCCAACCGATATGGTCAAGAGCGCAGGAGACACGTTGCAGACGATGTAGTGCTTTTAGCAAGGGAGCTCACGTCGGTCGTCTGCTGCCATAGCTCATTAACACCAAATTTCGCCGCACTGTCCTAACGGATACGTTCGACGTACGTCCCACACTGATTTCTGCGGTTATTTCACGCGGTGTTGCCTGTTTGTTAGCACCGACAACTCTACGCAAACGCTGCTGCTCTCGATCGTGGTTCAGGTCGAAAAAAATGTATTTTCGGTTTTCATCATATTTTGATAGATTAAGATTTTATTTAAGTACTCTGAAAAGGATTTTGCTGAAAAAATTTTTCTTCTAGCATTTAATGAGCGTTTTCGTACCACGTGTGTTTATGTACCACGCCCACTTTTCTGTCACCCACTTTTCTGCATATATTTTAGATCTTTATATCCCCTACAATGTACGTTAGGGATTTTTTTTACTCCCGAGTGTGTTGGCTATCCTTGGAATGCAACGGTCGGTATTCTTTTGTTTCTGCTGTTTGTAAACAACACGCTTTCAAACCCACAGAAAATTTCGTTCAAGTGTGATTGCGAGTAGTTGTTACAGAAAACTTGCTGGTATACTATGGGCAGGCAATTAGGAGAAATAAACAAAATCTGGAGGCAATGAAGAGAGATTTTTGGGCCATATTGGAAGTAAGTCCTCAACTGCTGATAAGCCGTATCCATCAGGAGAAAATTCGTGGTGCAAATACAATAGGGCTCAGGTAACTGGAGAATCTTATTCTCACCAGCATTCTCTTCCTGCTGCTCTTGTTATAGCAATGAAACCTATTTTCAGAGACTTGCCTCATCCTGACCTAAGGAAATGTCTGCATGGGCAGACACAGAACCCAAATGAATGTTTCAACGACATAATTTGGAACCGCCTTCCCAAAATTGTACTTGTAGGTATGCATACAATGAAACTAGGAGTTCATGATGCTGTTATTACATTCAATTGTGGTCATATTGTAAAGTGTTGGGTACTGAAAAAGCTGGGAACTAATCCTGGCCGGCCGGAGTGGCCGTGCGGTTCTAGGCGCTACAGTCTGGAGCCGAGCGAATCCTGCCCCGGGCATGGATGTGTGTGATGTCCTTAGGTTAGTTACGTTTAATTAGTTCTAAGTTCTAGGCGACTGATGACCTCAGAAGTTAAGTCGCATAGTGCTCAGAGCTATTTGAACTAATCCTGGTGAAAATATGATCACCGGGCTGCAGCACTGCGATAAAATGAGGATAGCTGATGCAGACAAGTCTGGCCAAGAAAGCAGGACAAACATCTATGGAGGTGATAAAGAAGCTGGAAGATCTGCTGAGGCCAAAGAAGGGCCATCAAATGCAGCAGGACAGTTTTAATTAACTGTAAGTAACAAATTTCAAAAGTTTTTTCTTTAAAGTCAATTTTCCGGAAACTAAAATTTTCAGTACATATGCCCCATTATATCAGAAACTATCATAGATAAATGAATGAAATTTTCAGAGACTCTGCATAACATAAACAGCCACCTCCGGTACCACATTCATTAATATTCCCCCATTAGGAAGTTCACAAAAATACATTTTCTGCAGAAAAAAATATTTTTGTTAACAAATTTAAAAAAAGTATTTCTTAAAAATTATAAAATTGATAAAGTAGATTTTAGTACAGTTGACTCTATTAGCATCATGTAACACACAGTAAAAATATTAAGGTCCTGAATCAAATACTTTTTTCAGAAATGTGTCTAATACTTGCCTAAATTAACATGGGTTAGATAGGCAGGGTTTGGTCCCCTAAGTGAAGGCTGTCGGCTACTGTGTCGCCTGTGGTGAGAGGTAACGCCTGAAATTTGGTATTCTCAGCACACTCTCGAGACTATGGTTCTCAGAATATTTAACTCCCTAACGATTTCCGAAACGGAATGCCCCATGCGTCTAGCTGCAATGTGCTTAATTCCGTGATAATTTTCTTTTGCATTCTTAAAGTTCACTTAATGCACTTTTCATTAATTTTCATCATCGGTATCACTGTCACGAACATTTGCACAGATATTACACATAAATACCTCACCATCAGATGAATCGATGGATTGACAACTTTCATGGAACCATTGCAGACCATAAACAACATTGAATCCAAGCACTATTATTTTTTCCACTGCTGTAGCTCTCTTTACAAATGGCGCAGATGCTAACATTTCTTTTGTTCTTTGACCTTTGTTCTCCCTTAGACACTGATTTCACTGTGCTACAATGATTGGTAGATTACTCGGTTAACGTTCAGGCTGAGCACTGTTTCCTTCATTTGTGTTAATATCATAACTTCAAGTTGGGAAAATGGTCTATCCATTTTGCCATTGGTCACATTGTATTCGGCACCACAGTACCCCATATAATGGAGAAATGCTTAGCAGCTTTTTATATCGTCCAGTTTTCTTTCTGAAGTGCGCCACTAAGGTCATTCGTTGAATAACATTATCTTGTCTTGTTCACATAACCTATTTCTGGCTTCTTGTTCTTTGTACATTTACTAAGAGATGGAGCTATTGTTTCGCAAATGGACACAGACCTTAAGAGTTGTCGCCGCTTTCTTAAGCGAATGGCTTAATAATAAGTCAAGTAGGTCCAACTATGATGATGATTAAGATTATAAGTATATTCCACTGGTAATACAACTGCATGTAAGTGTCTGACTAATTACTTGAACAACTTACTTTAATGGAATTGTATTGCAGGATAAGAGCATCAAACGACGTATATCCCTCCACATAACAAACAATAACTACCTGCTCCGCACACTGCGTTCTTTCCCGCTCAGAATATCTTTTCCGTGTGAAGATATTCGTGACATTTGTTGAGGTCTGTTGGAACTGTGTGTAGAAGGCCTACCTTCATTAAGGACGGAGAAATAAAGTATGTGATGGAGTTAGATATGTTTACCCTATACCTTGGGACAGTGTAATTCATGGAACAACAAGGTTTACACATGTCAAACCTTTTCGGAACTTTTTCTCGCTGACACCATGTAATAATGGAAGGAAAAAATTTGTAATTACTACATTTCCGCTGTTTGCGCAGTAAATGGAAATGGAAATGTCGTGTGGCTAGGGCCTCCCGTCGGGTAGACCGTTCGCCTGGTGCAGGTCTTTCGATTTGACGCCACTTCGGCGACCTGCGCGTCGATGGGGATGAAATGATGGTGATTAGGACAACACAACACCCAGTCCCTGAGCGGAGAAAATCTCCGACCCAGCCGGGAATCGAACTCGGGCCCTTAGGATTGACAGTCTGTCACGCTGACCACTCAGCTACCGGGGCGGACTGCGCAGTAAAACTTCAGCGTATGGCATGACGTTTTAATTGATTACTTCTTTGCTACTAACACTGTTTGCAACCCATTTTCGACACAGTATCCACACATACCACTGTATGTATCTGCCAAATTATACGTATCACTGTATGACAGGACTTAAAGTTCAGGGAGAAGAAATAAAAATTTTGAGGTTTGCTGATGACACTGTAACTATGTCAGAAACAGCAAAGGACTTGAAGGAGTAGTTGAACGGAATGGACATTACATTAATTTTTGTTCCATAGATCATGATTACGACACTTCGTAATCGTAGAATGAAGGCTTTCACGACCGCATGACATAGCTGCTGGTAAAGACTCAGCGGAGGAGCGCCTCTGAAGATGTCCAGCGCAGTCCTGGATGAAACGTCAGGAACGGGAGAGTTTCCTGGACCACGACCACGCATCGCGAAAGGTTTACCAGCGACACTCCGCGATGATGTGGAACGTGTCACCTTAACATAAGTTTTCTAACAGTTACTATTTCATATTTAAAAATTCATGTGTTGAGTAGAAGAGTTCTCATTTAGAAATTAATTTGAAACTTCCTGACAGATTAAAACTGTGTGCCGGACCGAGACTCGAACTTGGGACGTTTGCCTTTCGGGGGCAAGTGCTCTACCAACTGAGCTACCCAAGAACGACTCACGACCCGTCCACACAGCTTCACTTCTGCCAGTAGGCAAAGGTCCCGAGTTCGAGTGTCGGTCCGGCACACAGTTTTAATCTGTCAGGAAGTTTCATATCAGCGCACACTCCGCTGCAGAGTGAAAATCTCATTCTGGAGAAATTAATTTGTTTTTAAATGATAGTTGGCTATCTGTCAGACTTTTGATGCTATTTGGCAAATGAGCAAAGATTTGTGTAGCAGCATTATTCACAATCTGTGGCAAAGTCAGATTTAACCCAGAATAGTGACGATCATTCTATTGTAGCTATGCACTTCGCTATTATTTTTGAATTGGAATGGTTTTTTAATAACAAATTTCGTAAGTTAACGTATGTATTGCGAAGGTACTGTGAATATCCAGAGTTTCTTAAATAAATGTCTGCAAGGTGATCTTGGATGGGCTCCAGCTATTATTCTGATTACACGCTTTTGTGCAATGAACAATTTTTTGTTAATGATGAATTACCCCAAAATATGATTACATATGAAAGCACTGAATGAAAATAGTCATAGTAGGCAGTGTTTTGAAAGGAGGATATAAGATCAACATCAAAAAAAGCAAAATAAGGATAATGGAATGCAGTCGAATTCCTGTGTGATGGTCTGGATACATGTCTACCTATTACACATTACGGCCCTCTTCAACTGTCTCTGGTCTCTGTCAGTCAACAGACGAGGTCGGCCTGTACGCTTTAGTGCTGTACGTGTTCCTTCACGTTTCCACTTCACTATCACATCTGAAACACTGGACCTAGGGATGTTTAGGAGTGTGGAAATCTCGCGTACAAACGTAAGACGCAAGTGACATCCAATCACCTGACCACGTTCGAAGTCCGTGACTTCCGCGGAACGCCTCATTTTGCTTCATGGCTACTGCGATCGCTAGTATGGAGTACCTGGAAATAGGTGGCAGCACAATGCTCTTAATATGAAAAACATATGTTTTTGAGGGTGTCCGGATAGTTTTGATCGCATAGTGTATATAATGAAGAAGCTTGTTCGTTTCGGATGTCACCTTCTGCTTGCGACACATCTGTGTAATTCTCGGAGCTAAGTACTGTCATTTACTTTTCCTAATAAAACTCATTAATACGATTTACTTGACTTGTTGTCTAGCGATCTTACAAGGGAACCTCCCCATCGCACCCCCCTCATATTTAGTTATAAGTTGGCACAGTGGATAGGCCTTGAAAAACTGAACACAGATCAATCGAGAAAACGGGAAGAAGGTGTGTGGAACTATGAAAAAAAATAAGCAAAATATACAAACTGAGTAGTCCATGCGGAAGACAGGCAACATCAAGGCTAGTGTGAGCTCAGGAGCGCCGTGGTCCCGTGGTTAGCGTGAGCAACTGCGGAACGCGAGGTCCTTGGTTCAAGTCTTCCCTCGAGTGAAAAGTTTAATTTATTATTTTCAGACAATTATTATCTGTCCGTCCAAAGCAGCGAACAGTCAACTGCCAGCCAGGGAGCCTCGTTAGCAGGAATACTCACTCTTCCGTGCGCTGTAGTCGACTGACGTCGTGTGTTTCGATGTGTTTTTAGGTGTAGCGTCCCCATACTACGGCGCAATTACCTCGCATCGGACGGACGGACAGATAATAATTGTCTGAAAATAAAAACTTTTCACTCGAGGGAACTCTTGAACCAAGGACCTCTCGTTCCGCAGCTGCTCACGCTAACCACGGGACCACGGCGCTCCTGAGCTGACACTATCCTTGATGTTGGCTATCTTTCGCATGGACTACTCAGTTTGTATATTTTGCTTATTTTTTTCATAGTTCCACACAACTTCTTCCTGTTTTCTGACTGATCTGTGTTCAGTTTTTCAAGGCCTATCCACTGTGCCAACTTATAACTAAATCTGAGGGGGGTGCGATGGGGAGGTTCCCTTGTTAGAAAACAGGTTTCCTAGGCACCCCATATTCGACGACTAGGGAGGATTAACAGAAAGTAGCCCCAGCAGAGTTCAAGCCATTGTAAAGGCGAAAGGTGAACACAGTGTACATTAATCTCCACTAATAGGCGTCCGGATACTTTTGGTTAGTGTATGTCGCGAATGCAGAGCTTCAATTGCTAGAAATGAAACGAGAAGCAGTCACATTTGAAGTGGTGATAATAGTTACGGTCTGGTACTGTTTCCAGTATTGCTAACGAAACTTTAGTTTTGCTGACAGACTGACCTGTAGCGTAGTCCGAGGTCTGGGTTACGTTGAATGTTGTAAACTTGTTGGAGAGTTTGCGAATCCTACGAATGTTAACACCAAAACGAGTAGTTAGCATACTGGAGTCGCATTCGGGCGGGGGACGGTTCAAATCCGCGTGCAGCCACCATGATTTAGGTTTTCCCTAAATAGCTTCAGGCAAATGCTGGGATGGTTCCTTCCAATGAGCACGGCCAACTTCCTTTCACATATTTCCGTAATCTGCTTGCTCCCCTCGCTTGAAACAACCAACCAACCAACCAACCAAAGCAATGATTATGGTCCAAAATAAATGCGTAGCGTAGCCCGAGGTGTACGCCTCACACCGTAAGTGTACTTTTACTCCGCACAGAAAGTCTAGCGTGGTGGCGCGAAGTGCTCTCGATGGCGCATGTTTGTGGAGCTCACCGCTGTTGGCCACAGGTTTTTGTGGGCCAGCTGGCAGAGCGGCAGAGCAGAACAGACGGCGCGGCGCAGTGGGCCGCAATTCTGGCCTATTAAGCGGCCCGCATTGAGCACGAGGGAGCCACGCTACCCCGGCCTTCCTGGACGACCCGACGCACCAACGCCGCGGCCCGGACAGCTCCACACTACGTCCGTACAAAAAGACTGAACGCTCAACCACACGGCAATATGTGGTCGTAATAGTGTTGCCGTCAACATTGCTGCTATGTGGAAATATTTTGGATGGCTGGGCAATATTGTGGATGGCCGGGCAATATAGCTGATGGATCAGGCTGTAGCAAGTAGTTCCTACAAGATTGTAGGGGTTGCCGGTCTTGTGCACCAAGGGTGGAGAATATTTAGTACGGCTAGGTAATACCTACCTCCGTCATTGTCTTCAAACTCTTCCCTCTCACGGTCAGCTTTGTCCCCTGGAGGTGGCGCTCGACCCGGGGTACCAGTTCAAATCCCGGAGGTGGAAAATATTTTCACCGACGGCATTTGGCCGGCAAGGGAAGGAGAGATGTTGGCATGAAGTTCCCGACCACCACACTTTGCGCCAACGGTTTAAATACCAAACCTCACCACAGTGTCTCATCAAGAGGGGGCATGTGAAGCCGTCGATAGTGAGCCGTCCGTCGGGTGCGGACTTTAAGCTTGGCGGCCTGCTTCGTGCTATTCGAGAAAAGCAGGCCATGTGCCGGCATCGGGTTTCACCCTCTACTTTCTCCCATCCTCGTCATACAACACAAATATTACACTACTGGCCATTAAAATTGCTACACCAAGAAGAAATGCAGATGATAAATGGGTATTCATTGGAATAATATGTTATACTAGAACTGATATGTGATTACATTTTCACGCAATTTGGGTGCATAGATCCTGAGAAAGCAGGACCCAGGACAACCACCTCTGGCCGTAATAACGGCCTTGATACGCCTGGGCATTGAGTCAAACACAGCTTGGATGGCTTGTACTGGTACAGCTGCCCATGCAGCTACAAAACGATACCACAGTTCATCAAGAGTAGTGACTGGAGTATTGTGACGAGCCAGTTGCTAGGCCACCGTTGACCAGACGTTTTCAATTGGTGAGAGATCTGGAGAATGCGCTGGCCAGGGCAGCAGTCGAACATTTTCTGTATCCAGAAAGGTCCCTACAGGACCTGCAACATGCGGTCGTGCATTATCCTGCTGAAATGTAGGGTTCCGCAGAGATCGAATGAAGGGTAGAGCCACGGGTCGTAGCACATCTGAAATGTAACGTCCACTGTTCAAATTGCCGTCAATGCGAACAAGAGATGACGGAGACGTGTAACCAATGGCACCCCATACCATCACGCCGGGTGATACGCCAGTATGTCGATGACGAATACACGCTTCCAATGTGCGTTCACCGCGATGTCGCCGAACACGGATGCGACCATCATGATGCTGTAAACAGAACCTAGATTCATCCGAAAAAATGACGTTTTGCCATTCGTGCACCTAGGTTCGTCCTTGAGTACACCAACGCAGGCGCAGTCCCACAACAGTCCTTTTGTGCAGCAGAGCCAATATGCCAAGGGCTTGGAAATACTGTTTTTCCTATGACATGTACACTGCCATGCAACACAGACCAATAAAGCAGGCCGATGTTGCCCCAGCGCAGCATGATTCTCGTGCTGAGCAGCCTACATGTCGGGGATTGGAACACTGTTCTTATCCCTGGTGCATAGGCTGCCCTTCAAAGGCAGATATATAAAGCAGGGCGGCACTACTCCCATGCAGCGCATCTGTCACGCAAGACAGCTTGTACAGCAGGGACTAAAAAATGTCATGTCTCTATCTCCATTAAAATCCCTGCGTGCCAAATTTGGTCCACTTTGGTCCAGAGGTCTGAGAGGAGTTCTTACACATACATACAAAATCTCAGCTTTATATAAAAAGCATTCAAAGTTGGAAAGGATTAGATGTGGACAGTGCAGGATGTTTGTCATGGCCTTGTTAGTGGAACCATCCAAGCATTACGCTTGGCAACTTGGAGGAACTGTGGAAAACCGAAGTAAGGGTTTTTCTTTTTAACCCCTTCCCTTGTGGAATGCCAAAGTGGAGCAGCAGCACTAGCTCAGTTTCGTCCATTTTGCAGTCATAGTCGGCTCCATGCAAAACTGTTCTAGCGTGCAAACATTGCCGGATAACAATGTTGGCAACAGTATGAGTATACGGTAATGTCGATGGGTCAAATTGCAGGGCTGTACTGTCGGCAAAATTCCGTTTTCATGTCATGTGTAAAACATACCGTAGCATAGGGCCGAAAGTGTTCTTCGCTGCTATTGGCTGACGCTGCGATGTCACTAAGGAACAGCGCTTCAACATGTGAACCGCGGATTTTCGCGTTGTATTTGTGAACTACTTTAGCTCCCACTGAAATAATGACACACAAATTTCTACTCTGCCACTGCTAGTACATTACTGCTATATTCTTTAACTTGCACAGCTTTTAAACAGACACTGGCGACCTAAAGAAAACTGAAGCAACTATCGCGTCGAAACACATACACTGCCTCAAAACAGCAATATACAATGTGAAATTTTCTCAGAGAATGTTTTAATGAGAAAATAAGATCTAGATACCTCGATATTATTTGTATGCTTCAGAAGTATAAAAATTTCAATTGTCGTGTCAAGTGCCTTAATCCTAGAAAGCATTTTAATTAGGTAATCTAACTGATGCACAATCTCTCAAACTTTTACTCATACCACCACCCTTCGGATTTTTTTTATCAAAATGGGTTGAGAATGTTGATTCAAGGTTTTTAAATTTATCCCTCTAAATCGACTAGGGGATTCCAAAAAGTTAAACATTATTATGGGAGGCTAAGCAATGCTTACGAATTGAATGCTGCATTACACTTCAGAGTGACCATAATCGAGTTGAGCCTTTATTCACTGACAGGAATAATTCGTCAGATTTGAGAACGATTGTCTCTCATTTTGACCTGGTGCAACAAGAAAAGCGATTCATCCGATCAGGTAACACGTTTCCGTTGATCCAGGATCCAATTTTTATGATACTGCACCCATTGCCGTAGTAGCTTACGATAGTGGGCCAACATGGCGACACCTGGAGGTTGTCTGCTGTATATTTTGTGACAATAATCTTAAAATATGTTTCAGTTCTTTGACTAATTCCATATCCATGGGTACCACATCACTTAGAATCCGTGGAACAGATATCAGTATCTCTCTTTTTGTTGTTGTTTATGTGTATTATGTACCGTTGTTTCATTACATGTTCTACAGCCTCACTATGGATCTATTGAACAAATCTGTGTTACTAAATAGCTGGATATGTCACCCAAATCCAGTTGCATATTGCGTACCTTGCTTCCAGAAACAATAAAACTTTTATTTTCAGTATTTCACACAATTATTGACTAAATTTAAAAAGTTTAATACTGTCACAATCTACTCGTTAAGAGATATATGTTAATGTTTTAACAAAATGACATATGCACTGAAATTAGAAACTGTGGATATGGTTTGAGACAGCATAATTTGCTGTGCACAAATTGCCCCAGAGCATATTTATACTGTATTTGAGAATGATAGTATTTAGCGACTTCCAACAAGCTTTACACATAATTTCGAACCTTATCTAAACTAGTTCCGACACACCCACGCCCCCACAAAAAAAAAAAAAAATAATGAAAGAGAAAAAGTTTATCGCTTACTACTTTTTTGATGCGAATACAGTACAATTTCAGCATCAGATATGACGATTTAATTTATTATATCTTTACTACCTACTCTATTTGCAACACATTTTGCAGTCTCTACGTGTACCACGGAATATAGCTGCAAAATCATGTTACTGTACGACACACAGGTCGAGGAGATACGACGCCATAAACACTGAGATGCGAGATAAACTAGGTTTTCTTAAAACTAAGAACAAGTTGTACGCATTATAATCATGTACTGTGACAATGAGAGCATTTACCGACGACCAACAAATTTTAAACATAATTTCAAACCGTTTCTGAAAATTTTTCGCGCTTGCAGCCCCACAAAATAACGACAGGAAAAACGTTTGCCGCTTACTAAAAATTTGTTGCTCATGCGGTAAAACTTCACGTCAAGGTTGACATTTTAATTTATTATTTTTTTTTTACTGCTAACTCTATTCGCTACCCACTTTCCAGAGAGTATCGATACGTACAACTGTACGACATATAGTTTCGGAGGGAAACTAGCTTTTCAGAAAAATATAAATAGTTCTCTATAGTGGTTGGATTAATATCTGTAGAAGTAACTTAATAAATGTAGCACGTTGATTAATTTGTAAGGTATTCAAATGTTTGATGCTGTTTTATACATGGGAGTCCGATACTGTAAAGAATCAAGGGGGGTTGTGGGGGTTACATTACTACAATCTAATCTAATGTCACCACTTTTTTTGTTCTACGAGTCTCATTTCCAACAGACTCGTTCAGATTACATATGGAGAGAAATTAATTGAAACATTGAAACTTCGTTAATTATCGTCTGCAAGTACAGGGCCCAGAGCGTTCACGATTAAAAGCGACAAGTTGGCAGCAGTTGCGCGCATTCAAGTGTCCACTGGCCTTCAAAATGGCTCTGAGCACTTTGGGACTCAACTGCTGAGGTCATTAGTCCCCTAGAACTTAGAACTAGTTAAACCTAACTAACCTAAGGACATCACAAACATCCATGCCCGAGGCAGGATTCGAACCTGCGACCGTAGCGGTCTTGCGGTTCCAGACTGCAGCGCCTTTAACCGCACGGCCACTTCGGCACTGGCCTTCAGGGCAATGATTGGCCGTGTGTTCATTTAGGACCCACGGCTCATGGTGAAGTCCTACTCGAGACTGTAGGCACTCCAGTGTACGCTCCGCCATCGAGGCACCCCACACTTAATTTTCCACCCTGCGGCTGCAAATTCCCCCCGCCTGGGCCGCCCCTTGGTCTTTTCTTCGACACCCTTCCGACTGCGGCGACCGTCACCCTAAATGTAAAGAGCTTCTCATTGTCCAGTCGCCTCAGCTACGTTCCGCTCCGTTGACCACCCCAAACGAACAAATTAATGGCCCTGCCCCGTTTCATCCTTTGTGCTACTGCCAAGACACTCTGGAATACAAAACCACCGACAATCATGCAGTTTATGAAACCGAGCAGATACATTAATTCCATGTAAATCTGTACTCCGCAAGCCACTTTACGGTTTGTGGTGGAGGGTACTTTGTGTACTATTGTCCGTTCCCTACTCACCTGTTCAAAGTCGCGCACAGTTCGCTGGAAGGAAGATTGCTTAGCGGGGCTCCAGTTTCTCTGATTTCATCCTCACTGTCTTCTCGCGGGATATTCATAGGAGTAAGCGCTATATCGATTGACGCTTACAGGAACTTTCTCTCTCAGGACTTCAACAGTAGACCGTACCGTGATGCAGAATGCCTCACTTGCAGCATCTGCCAGTGGGCTTAACTGAGTATCTCTGGTACGCTTTCGTGCTTACTAAATGAATCTGTAACGAAACGCTCTGCTCTTCTTTCGATCTTTTTCCTCAATCAGTCCTGTTTGGTACGCATCTCACACTGACGAGCAGCATTCAAGTATTGGCCGAACGAATGTTTTGTAAGCTACCTCCTTTCTTGATGAACTAAGTTTCTGGAGGGTTCTTCCAATGAATCATTCTGGCATCTTGTTTACCTGCATTATTTTTATGCGATCTTTCCACTTCATCTCGCTACGTACCCGTATTCTCAAATTTTCAAATTTAAGGGTGTAACTATAATCGTGTAAAACACACACACACACACACACATTATATATATATATATATATATATATATATATATATATATATATATATATATATATATATAATATGGTGTTACAAAAAGGTACGGCCAAACTTTCAGGAAACATTCCTCACAC